>NC_134804.1:51044959-51054959 GCF_046742065.1 Oratosquilla oratoria
GGGAAGGGGAGGGGAGGAGAGGAGTGGGGAGGGGAGGGGAGGGGAGAGGAGGAGAGGAGAGGAGTGGGAAGGGGATTGGAGGGGAGAAGAAGATAGGGGAGAGGAGAGGAGAGGAGAGGAGAGGAGCAGGAATCAAATAGCAGAGAGCAGAGAAGCAGCAGGTGATTACGTAGTAAAGATCATAACATAAAAGAGGAGCGGAATGTATGGGTTTAAAGGGACAGCCTAAGAATATTTTTTTTTATCTTAAAGGGATAAAAGAATAAACGAGAAGGTTATGCCAGTAATTGTTTCCCTGTGGCCGAAGCCAACGCCTTTGCCCTTGTAATCTAGGTGCTAGTAACCATATAGGATTAAATGGATGAATTTCGTAAATGCATACATATACCAAGGGCTTTTCCCTCCTTACAATGGAGGTAGCCAAAGTCAAAAGACATAATTCCACTCCCACCCATTTCATCCCCACCCACTCCACTCCCATCCACTACCCCTCCCTCCCTCCCTCCCTTCCTTTTTTTCTTGGCTCCTCCTGGATGACTGGTCATACCTGCATCTCACTCATTGCCTTGGGCCAGAAGCAAAGCAGTAAGTCCCAACACTCAAACACCTGAATACACTACCAGTTAATTACAAACACGATATATTATAATTATGTAAATGGAAATGAAATGTCTCACAAATTCCCTCCAAACATTACGAGTACTTTGTCGAACTGAAAACAATACTAAGATGAGATTTGCACTTGTAATCGAGTTTCATAGCACGGTATCACACTGGGCTATCTTTGCTCTGTTGTGATGTCCAAGTCAGGGTGTGACAGCTTAATGGTCGAACGCAAAGCCAGTCAGGTTCTCTAGCAACTCAGAACCAGGCTTCAGAGGGGGAAGGACTTAAACGGAATGTTTGATAAACACTCATCTTGTAGTGTTTTGGTCATCGATAGTTTGGTCCAATTGTCCCGAAGTTCAGCGGCTCCACAAGCTGACACCAGGATGGTAGATATCCATCGAGACAGACATCGAGTCTGGGTTAGTTAATTCCTTTAAACAGTGGAACAAGCTGCAGACTTAAGTCAATGAGCCTCGTTGCTTGAGCGATGTTCCTGTTCGATACAAGTATGTTCTGTCTGTTGTGATCATTGGAATTGAGGTTTGTAATTTTTTTTTTTCAAATTGTTCTGTGTCGCGTGCACCAAGGCTTAAATTCCAAGAACCTCTGTTCACAACACGTTGCATGCACAAAAAAACTGGCCAATCTGGAATCAACGCTAAGTTTATTGGTAGTTAAACTTAATATCAATCTAACGCTAATTTTTTTTTATATTTTCACAAACTTGAGAGTGCCTGATTCGTGTAATACTTTTATGCTAAATTTAGAAATGTTTGTATTTTTTTCTGACAGGTAGCATTATTGAATTATATACGTTTTAATGATTTAATATGCGTTTTAAAGTCCCACATAGTCGTATTTTTTGCGTGTTCCGTTCTAATCAGAAAGATCAACCTTTAGATTAAAAAGATATATATTTCCATGCAGCGATTTGCACTAGGAACGTCTTATGAAATAATTCCTGCAGCATACTGGGGCTCTAATTATCTTAGTGCTATTTCATCATCTTCTGTTTGAAATGCTCATCATAGTTGTTATTCACTGGTCCTATCTTTCTCGAGAAAATTCCAAAAGATAAAAGAAAAAAATTCAATAAATAAGAATTTCTGCAGCATACTGGGGCTCTAATTATCTTAGTGATATTTCATCATCTTCTGTTTGAAATGCTTACCATAGTTATTATTCACTAGTCCTATCTTTCTTGAGAAAAATTCAAAAGATAAAAAAAAAAAAAAATAAGAATTTCTTTAGCATACTGGGGCTCTAATTATCTTAGTGGTATTTCATCATATTCTGTTTGAAATAATTATCATAGCTGTTATTCACTGGTCCTATCTTTCTCGAGAAAATTCCAAAAGATAAGAAAGAAGAATTTCTGCTGCATACTGGGGCTCTAATTATCTTAGTGATATTTCATCATATTCTGTTTGAAATGCTTATCATAGTTGCTATTCACTGGTCCTATCTTTCTCGAGAAAATTCCAAAAGATAAGAAAGAAGAATTTCTGCAGCATACTGGGGCTCTAATTATCTTAGTGATATTTCATCATATTCTGTTTGAAATGCTTATCATAGTTGCTATTCACTGGTCCTATCTTTCTCGAGAAAATTCCAAAAGATAATAAAAAAAAATCCAAGAAATGATTCCTTTGTAACACAGTGTCCCATTGCTTGGTAAGACTTGAAAAGATCTTCCATTTCAAGATATATTTCTTCGCCTTTGCGTCTTCCCCATAAAGTTTGTGTTGAGACTTTTGAAACTTTGTTTTTCAGCTTTCTCAACTTTACTCAACTCACTTCCAGGTTTCTTATTCCCTAACAGTTCTCTGATCTGAAGTCTTATGAAAATACGCTCTTTAATCTTGGCGCATCATTGGTTTGCTGAAACTTGGTGTTCATCGTTTCAACAAAGTTTTTCATAACTTTAAGCTTGATTGTAAAGTAAGAAAACTCACTTTTTGGTGTTAGAAAATGGATTGTTTTATTTTGTCAAGGGTAACCAGAGGTTTTACCCTTGAGGATAGTAAGGGAGAATTTTGTGGGAGATAACTGAACGGAGTGGTAGTAAAAGTTGAAAGGGATATAATATATATATATATATATATATATATATATATATATATATATATATATATATATATACATATACATATATATTGGTGAAGCGTGGTAGAAGACTCTCTCTAAGGTATATTCTGTTAGAAACGACAGCAATAGAATTATTAATTAACTTTTTCCGTGAGCTCTTAAGCTTGCGAAAAGTACCTACCAGATATATACATATATATATATATATATAAATGTGTATATATATAATATATATATATAAATGTGTATGTGTCTCCAATATGAAGAGAGTGATTAACTACGTTCCTGGAGATATTTATATTATATAAATTAACATAAAATATGCTGTCACTATCCTGTATGGGGGAAGTGAATTGTTGACATTTCCTTTGACTGAAACATAAAAATATGCTTTGGCCTTTTGATCGTTGCAATTTGGATAAATACTAATATCTCTCTGACACAAGAAACAGCATTATGTTATGTGGCTTAGTTTTAATCCTAGCTAAACTGCAATAGCCCCTAGATATCTATACATATTACAGTTGTATTTCTGATGCTGAACCTTTTCTAAAGGCAGTTTTATGCTCTTGTATGACTCATGCCTTCATCATATGTAATAAATACAGAAAATAATTAATTTCAATCTTAGATTACTGACATTCTGGGATGCGTTTTTTCTCCAGTTCTGGTTCGGTATAAAGTTGCGAACTTCCCCTATCAGAAGGCTAGGACGGTGCCCCCTTACAGGGGAATTTGTAGTGTGGAATTTAACAAACCATGTCATTGGTCCAACTCGCTGGCGGCAGGTTTTGAAATGTCGTCACCTCGACCTCCGTTGCAAGTAGCGATCCTTTAACCCACTCTGCCAGCGATCTTTATTTTCGACTGATAGAGTTTCAATATTTTTTTCTTGAATCCATGTTTTCTTTTTTCTGCATAGTTCACTCCTAAGATCAATATATATGTACACGTATACATATATATATATATATATATACATATATATATATATGTGTGTGTGTATAATATATGTATATATATATAATATATGTATATAATATACATATATATATATATATATATATATATATATATATATATATATATATATATATATATATATGTATATATATGTTGATCTTGGGATTAATTTTTCTTCTCTTAGAATGATCGTTTTTCGTGTAATTCCAATAGTTTTTATTTTTTTCTGTTTGTCTTTTGCAGGGAAGCCTGTTATGCACAGGCCTTGTAAGATGTATTTTGCATTTTAAACTTGAGTTCCCACTTTTGTTAAAACGGCTTTCTTGTTACTCATTTTTTTATTTTCATTTTGTTATTCATCAATATGCTCTGTTTTTCCTTTTAATTTGCTTGCGTACGAGTAAATGGCTTCCATTTTTCTATCTGCTTTTAGTTGATCATGTCATATTTGTTTAAGGTTTACAATATTAGTGACTGATTTACAATCTAGGCCGTGCTCTCTTCAGCTAACTTGATGGAAAAATATTTCTATCGAGTTTTGTAAGCTCTCTGTCCTCAGGTCAGGTTGGCTGAGAGTTGCAATGCCTTTTACTTCTAACACAATTATTGTATTTATCTACAATGGTGCTAATGTCTTGTATGTTCTTATGTTTATCTGTTGGTCAGAGTAGACACCATATGAGAATGAAACATTCATTAAAAGTACAACGTTTTGCTATGTACATGAAAAAGATTCAATAAGCAAAATGTACTTTTGATCAAAGTTTTATCCTCATATTGTGTCGTCTACTTTGATCATTTTGTCGGCAATTGCCATTTTAATACATGGTTATTAAATAACTAAATTAGATCATGTTTTTTCTTAAGTATTCCTGCTCATAGAGTTAACATTTATTGAAAATGAATAAACTAATAAAATAAAGTAACAGAATACCAGATTCTGTTGAGCTGGCTCTCCACACTATCCTCATTTTGTCTATTTAACAAACTCTTCCGTGTCCTTCTTTTTCATCTTCATTCAAACAATTTCTTTCCCTTTTTCAGCATTCTTATATTTCTTATCATGCGGAATAATTATCGCTGCATCACTCAAAATTTCTCCAAGCATAATTCTAGACTGTGATTTTCTTGCATTCATTTCCCAATTTAATCGTTTAATTATATATTGGAGAAAAGGATCTTGTCATTCCTAAACACTATCAACAACTGCTAATTACCGTGATCCTATCACAATAGTCAGTTTCCTATAATTTTTTTTTTTTTGCAATTATTGGAAACTATTCTTCCTCGATATCTTAGAATTAGTCGTGACTATTCATTGTCACATTTTAAAGACATTGAATGCCTTGACAAGTCTTCAAATGCGGAGCTCCCCGAGCATAATATCAAGGATATTGTGTCTCTGTGGCGTGGTGGTTTTGACCTTACTTGGCCCCACCTGAAACGGTATTTCAATTCCATGACTTAAGCCCTGGTCACATATTCAAGAGTCTCGTCAAATGTTATGAATTTGAAAATGTGGAAGACGATTTCGCTTACATTATTTTAGATTTTCCTAAGTCTACAATTGAACAATGGGTCTAATATTTGTATAGATTTAACTTTTCTTAGTTCATCATTCGGATTCTCAATACGTGACGCAGAGGTGATTTGACATTTGGAGATTCGGAAAATAAAAAAATGTAACCGAAGTCGTTTCCACTCGAACGAACTCGAGGCGCGTAATTGTGACAATGGCTTTAATATTGCTACTTTCGGTAGCAATCCGAGTACACAGGGCAAAGGTTGTCACTTTGACCACAACAAATCACTTATTGTTGTTGACACTTGTCTTCATTCGGGTCCATCACCCCGGGTCAGATGCTGTGTGCTGATTGGATCTCCACTGGCCAATCGTCGGACTCCCTCGCTTAAATGTGCTCGAGGCCATCATGGCCGGACAGATCCTGGGCGCTGATTGGCTTAGCGCCAAACAATCAGTGGGGGTTCCTTGTCTACGCGCTCACCTATCTAATATCTTCTGTAGTTTTCCTTGTTTTATCTGGGGTTGCAGGCGATTTTATTCGCATCTCTTGCACCCCCGTGGTTGTGAAAGATTTTTAATCTATCTTGATTAATCCCTTTTTGTACTTGGCGTCACCTTTTACTTTTATTTCGACACTCGCTCAATGGCACAATAGCTAAGGCGAAGAAATGCATGTCACAGGAGTAATTATTGTTTACCAACAACAAAAACACGTCTTGTAATCGTAAGTAATGAAACAAACCCAGTAGTGGCTGTAGAATCTTCAGATATGTTACGGCCTGTTACATACATACATACATATATACATGCAGACGCACACACACACACACACACACACACACACACACACACACACACACACACACACACACACACACACACATATATATACATATATTTATATATATATACATATATTTACATATATATACATATATATATATATATACATATACATATATATGTACACATACATACTCACATGCACATATACTGTACATGTATACACACATATACTGTATATACAGACACACATACTGTATATACATATATACATGCATGCACACACACACATACATATACACAAACATATACCAAAAGGTCTTTTCCCCCTTATAAAAGAGGTGGCCAGGTCGAAGCAAGCAACCACATTACACTTGTTAGATACTGGTCACTAATTGGATCCATTCTGACCAATCACCGAGACCCTAAGCCCATAGTCTCACCTTATAGGCACGTATCACTAACCGTCATCTTAGAGAAAATGCTCTAGTCATATACAACGCAACGATCAACCAAAGCCTTGTATCAAAATCAATTTTTAATTTGGACTTGACCCTTTTAGAAAGACCGCATACTCCTAAGCATATTGATATCCTTTATAGGGCCATTTACACGGACAAACGGTTTGTCAAACTCGGTTCGTCAAACAAGCGTTTGAAGTGGTTTGACCGTGTGAATAGGGTATTTGGTTGTCAAACACGTTTGTCAAACGTGTTTGGCAACCAAATACAGCATTCACACGGTCAAACATCACTTCAAACATTTGTTTGACAAACCGGGTTTGACAAACAGTTTGATCGTGTAAATGGCCTTTATAAAAAGAAGACTAGATGATTTTATGCAGATGATAGGCTGACACCTACACGCACACATACTATACATACACATACTGTATATACATATATACACACATACTGTATGTGGAGAATTCAGTAGTGGCTTTAGACAGGTCAAGCGAGGTCAGCCAATGTAGCTGCGATGAGTAGTTGGTTGTTTTAAGAGAAGGTTCGGTAAATTTGTGGATGGGGATGATAGGGGGTAATGGTCATGGGACTACCTAGTGTAGGCCTTATGGCCTCATGGTAGTCTCATTAATTCTTATGTTCTTATGAATGGAATTCTTGCTATGGTGACACTTTTATGAGGTTCTGTCTTGGGTAACGCCAAGTGATTTGATTCGGGTAAAGGAAGAAGCTTACGCTGAAGATGCAGAGACGATCTGGTGAGTGTTGAACTCTAATAGTATTTGTGTTTCGTAGTAATCCAGGAAGCAGATATACAAACGTTCAGCAGAAAAAGAGAACAGCAGGGAGATAAGCAGGAACCAGCAGACGGTCAAGTAGGAGCTATTGGTAATCGATCATGGATGGTCCGAGCATTCATCCTTTCCCTCTCTCCCTCCTCCTCCTCCTCCTCCTCCTCCTCCTCCTCCTCCTTCTCCTCTTCCTCCTCCTGCTTCTCGCCCTTTTACATCTTGTTATCCCCCTATCTTGCTCCTTCATTTCCTCTTTTTTATTTTATTTTTTTATTTTCTCTCCCTCCTCCTCCTCCTCCTCCTCCTCCTTCTTCTTCTTCTCTCCCTTTTACATCTTGTTATCCCCCTATCTTGCTCCTTCATTTCCTCTTTTTTTATTTTATCTATTTTCTGTACATACTCTCCCAACCTATATATCTGCTCTAGCGATGGATTCTGTGTCTCCCGTATATATACTTTCCTATCTCCTCTTCTGTCTGTTGACGATAATCTTGGTGAACCTTATCACCCTATTTTGTCATGTGCCATTCCGCTAATTCCTCTTCCTAGAATATCATCTTCCATCATATTGATCAAATACCCTCTGCCGTTGAAGACGTAGTTAGTTTATTGCTTCCTGTGATAATATAATTTGCTTTCCTGTGGAATTGGAGACGTCAAGGGTCCACAAGCCCCTGTGGGAACTACAGAGGGATGTTGGTCTAAAAACCGAAAATGGTCAGTGGATGTTTGAAGACTATTTCGTGGAGACGTCAAGGGTCCATGGGCCGCTGAAGGAACTATAGAGTGATATTGGTCTAAAAACCGAAAATAGTCAGTGGAGGTTCAAAGACTATTTTGTGGAGACGTCAAGGGTCTATGGGGCCGTGAAGGAACTATAGAGTGATATTGGTCTGAAAAACGAAAATGGTCAGTGGAGATTTGAAGACTATATTTCGTGTTGAGGCGATCTCCTGAGGGCCAAATGACAGCAAACCATAAGAAAGGGGCACACGAAAAAATAATTCGAGAATCTCCATCCTTGAGTACCCCCTACTCTCTGCTACCTACTATGTGGTTCACTGACCTCGTTAGTACATATTCCCTCCAATACATATCGACACCGCTCCTTTAACTGTTCCGGCAAGCGTGCCTCTGGTGGTATATTTACTTCTGCTTCTGCAGCTGCTGTTGCTGCACGCTTTGTTGCTTGCTGCTCCCTGTTTTACTGCTCCCTCGTACTTACAGCTGATTTACAATGCGCTGCCACATTTCTCAGCCTCATTGCCAGCTCTGTTACGAATGATGCATCTGATGAAACCTGCACCCGCATCGGTCTCTCTCTCTCTCTCTCTCTCTCTCTCTCTCTCTCTCTCTCTCTCTCTCTCTCTCTCTCTCTCTCTCTCTCTCTCTCTCTCTATCTATCTATCTATCTATCTATCTATCTATTAGAACACAAACCTAGTAATTTCCTTCTCATCTATATATCTATCTCTCTCATTTATTTGTTCTCTCTCTCTCTCTCTCTCTCTCTCTCTCTCTCTCTCTCTCTCTCTCTCTCTCTCTCTCTCTCTCTCTCTCACTCTCTATCTCATTCACTTGCTCTCTCTCTTTCTCTCTGTGTTTGTGTGTGTGTGTGTGTGTGTGTGTGTGTGTGTGTGTGTGTGTGTGTGTGTGTGTGTGTGTGTGTGTGTGTGTGTGTGTGTGTGTGTGTGTGTGTGTGTGTGTGTGTGTGTGTGTGCGTGTATATGTGTGTGTGTGTGTGTGTGTGTGCGTGCGTGCGTGTATATGTGTATATATGTGTGTGTGTGTGTGTGTGTTTGTCTGTCTTCCTGTCTGCCTGTGTGTGCGTGCGTGTACACGTATGTATTTGTATGAATGTATATTGGCTGTGAATGGACGTGGGTATGATTTTTTCTACTGACGAGCGCGTGGGTGTTAATTCCATCACACACATGACAAGAATTGTCGTAACTTTAACATAAAAAGTAAATGCAAACGAGGATGACTGATTGGAACTGATGATTAATAATTACCACGAAGATGATGAGGAACGGCGATGGCAGGGGGATGTTGAAACAATGACGATAAAAATAATAACGTAATGAAGAAGAGGTGTTACTGGCGTTAATGATATTGATGTGGTTGATGTTATTGATGAAATTGTACCTTTCGGGAATCACCATGTCATTTATCACACCATAAAAGGTGATGGTTTAATAACAACGATAATGAAAAGAAAAAGCAAAATATGAAATAAGAAGAGGATGAGGTGGAATTAGAAGAAGAGGCATATGAAGAAGAAGAACGATGTGCATTAGAAAGAAAAAGAAGTAGACGAAGAAATAGAAGAATTGAAACAAGAAGAAACCTAAGAGGAGGAAGAAGGAAAGGAAGAAGAAGAGAAAGACAACACCAAGGACGAGGAGAAAGAACAGAAAAAGACGAAGGAGGAGGGGAGAAGGAGGAGGCGAAGAGGAGGAGGAGGAGGAGGAGGCGAGAAGGAGGAGGAGGAAGAGAAGGGGGGCGAGGAGGAGGAGAAAGAGGAGGAGGAGGCGAGAAGGAGGAGGAGGAAGAGAACGGGGACGAGGAGGAGGAGGAGGAGGAGGAAGATAAGGAGGAAGAGAAGGAGAAGGAGGAGGAGGAGAAGGAGGAAGAAAAGGAGGAAGAGGAAGAGGAGGAGGAGGAGACGAAGAGGAGGAGGAGGAGGAGAAAGAGGAGGAGAAGGAGGAGAAGGAGGAGGAGGAGAAAGAGGAGGAGAAGGAGGCGAGGAGGAGGAGAAAGAGGAGAGGAGGAGG
>NC_134804.1:51059959-51072459 GCF_046742065.1 Oratosquilla oratoria
ATCGGAACGTCAGCGTTAAATTCTTCTACTATTTCCTCATTTCTTTCTCCACTATCATTCAAAATATGTCAATATTTCATTCAATATATATATATACATATATATATATATATATATATATATATATATACATATATATTCTATGAATAACGAAGTAAACAATAGGTGCATTAAAGATAAGCAAATACAAAGATGAAGAAAAAATGGATAAGTAAATAAATAACACCTTTGCCAAAATTAATTGGGTTGAGTGTTTTTCAAAATATCACAGTCATCGCCCTAAATATCCTTCAGGTCCTTTACTTGAAGAATTTTCATGTTTGTGTGTGATCGTGTGTGTGTCTGTCTGTGTAGTTCCGTCTTCACTTTAGTGTTCTCTTATTTTCTACAATATATACAAGTATATGTATATGATATATATATATAATATATATGTATATACACATATATATACATATATATAATGTATACATATACATACACATATATGTATATATATATATATATACACATATGTATATACATATATACATGTATACATATTTGTATACATATATACATATATGTATATATATATATATATATATATATATATATATGATATAATATGACAAAAATATATTAATTATAATTAATGACGTAAGGGTTTATTTTGACATTATATAGTGTACGAGTACTTGCATACTTTGAGAGGTGTAATGGCAAATTCGGAAGTCTACGGGATGCATAACAATTGTTTCACTAAAAGGAATCAAAGAAAACTAAATGATGTAGAATAGTTATGTGTATTTTCTGTCTCATTGTCTGATTATTTTACTGTCTGATTGTCTGTCAACGTGTTTGGCTATATCTGGTGTGCATGTAATTTGTGTCTATATTCTATCTGTTTGGCTATATCTGGTGTGCATGTAATTTGTGTCTATTTTCTGTGTTTCTGCTTCTTTGAGTTGGTGCCTCTGTCTACCTGTCTGTCTGTCTGTATGTCTGTTTTTCTGTCTGTCTGTTTGGGTGTCATACTTTTTGTCTTTACCTGTTGCCTGTCTGCGCATCCGTCCATTTTTCTGTCTACCGGTTTATCACTATGTCTATCCGTCTGATTGTCCATCCTTTTTTTCTATGTCTCCTGGTCTGTGCCTATCTGTCTGGTTCTGTCAGTTTGTCCAACTGTCCACCTGACTGTCTGTCTGTCTGTCTGCCAGTGAGATTGTCAAGATGTCTTGGATTTTAGTGGAATATATTTTAGTTCCATCCTCTGTCACTCACTTATCCTTTATCACGATCTGTCTATCAATCTATCTATCCATCTATCCATCGCCTTTTCCTTTCGTCTCGTTTAGATTTAAAGACAATTCCTCACTTTCACCTGCGTGTGGAATCTATCTTTCCACATCTACTTCATATACGACAATTCTCAACTCAAACAGAAAATTATTCAATTATTAGCAATCCCCCTGAGGTCTGTTGGGCTTAAAGATTCAATCATAAACGAGCGATAGAAAGGCTGAATATCTCTCCCCATTCTCGTAGTGAATTAATATAAACTTATTGTCCTTCGTTTGGGATGCCGTGAGTGTGTACGAATTATCAAGTACTCGGGCATAACGTGAGCGGCTTTGAGGAAATTAAAAAAAAAAAAAAAAAAAACCTCTTTGGGGCTTAGTCATGCAGTATTGCGGTTTAGAAAATTCTTGGTGGAGGTTGAGGAGGAGGAGGAGGAGGAGGAGGAAGAAGAAGAAGAGGAGGAGGAGGGGAGTAGGGGGAGGAAGAAGAAGAAGAGTAGGAAGAGGAGGAAGATGAAGAAGATGAAGAAGAGGAGGAGGAGTAGGAAGAGGAGGAGTAGAAGGAGGATGGGGAGGAGGAGGAGGAGGAAGATGAGGAGTAGGAGAAGGAAGAGGAGAAGGAGTAGGAGGAGGAGGAGTAAGATGGGGAGGAGGAGTAGGAGGAGGAGGAAGAGGAGAAGAAGTAGGAGGAGGAGGAGGAAGATGAAGAGGAGTAGGAGGAGGAGTAGGAGGAAGAGGAACAGGAGAAAGAGGAGGAGTAGGAGGAAGAGGAGAAGGAAAAGGAGGAGGTGGAAGAAGAGGAGAAGAAGTAGGGCAGGAGGAGGGGGAAGAGGAGAAGGAGAAGGAGAAGGAGGTTCTTCCTCTCTTGGGGGTATATGTCCGTTAAAAGCTTCTTGGGAGCGCTTTGGATAGACCAAGGAAAGACATTACGTTAACCATCACCATGGCAACCATATAGTAAACATTACCATGAACACTACCTCATTACTTGTCACTACAAAATACGAAGTTATCGCTACTGTTACCCCTCCCTTTCTTCAATTCTTCATTTCCCCCCTTCCTCCCTTCCTCCTTTACCTGCTTCCCTATCTCCCTCCCCTCTCTCTCCCTCTTTTCTTCCTCCCTCTACCTGTTTGCCCTGTACATCACTTTGTTGATGCATATACACATAAGTGATTGAAAGGGCTTCTTCGTAAGCCTTAGATAACCATTCGACGAATCCACATGATGCCATAAGTGAGTTATTCCGAGGGAAATTATTTCCGTTTACCCAAAGATAGCAAGTCCCGTGAATGGCGGATTCCATCCCACGCGTCTGTGTTAGGTATTGTTTACATTTTTCCAGAAGCGAAGGCTTCTGGAGAACTCTCGATGTCTCCCACGCCACAACATTACAAAAACTCTTGTAAGACTCTTTAACTTTTTACAGCCTCTACCGCTCCTTCTTTCACCAGTTACAAATGTTATTTTCGGTTTTCTCTATTTCTGTCCTATCTTCATCGAGCACTTTCTTTAACTTTTTCCAGTTTCCATCACTCCTTCTTTCACCAGTTACAAATGAAATGTTATTTTCGGATTTCTCAATTTCTATTCTATCTTCATCGAGCACTTTCTTTAACTTTTTCCAGTTTCCATCTCTCCTTCTTTCACCAGTTACAAATCCCATTATCGTCTTTTCTCCCCGCTTCTATCCTATCTTCATCGAGCCACTTTTTCATCCATTATTCAATCCCTTTTTTTTTTCCTTTTTCCAGTCTCCATCAATCCTTCTCTCACCAGTCATAAATGCCATTTTTGTCTTTCTCCCGCCTCTATCCTGTCTTCATCGAGCCACTTTTTCGTCCATTATTCAATCCCTTTTTTTAACCTTTTCCAGCATTCACCACTCCTTCTCTCACCAGATACAAATGTCATTTTTGTCTTTCTCTTCCTCTATCCTATCATTATCGAGCCATTTTTTCATTCGTCATTCAATACCTTTCTTATTTTACTCCTTCTTCCGAACCCTACTGTTAGAAGTCGTCTCTACTTCTTCATGTCCCTATCCCCCAGGATTCTATTCCTTTTTCAGAGTAAATTTGGAGTGCTAAGCCTCGACCCGAGGCTAGTTTAGAAGCCACTGGTGCTAACTAAAAGAGACTTGTAAACTACCCCTCTGCTTTCCCAATGTCAACAGAATGTTAGTGAACTTGCCTCTAAACTATTCTAGCGTGAACACTTACTTGCCGGGTAAGTTAACTTGCAGCCACCACTAGCGGAACGTAAAGTTAGTGAACTTGCCTCTAAACTATTCTAGCGTGAATATTTACTTGCCGGATAACTCAACTTGCAGCCACCACTAGCGGAACGGAAAGTTAGTAAACTTGCCTCTAAACTATTCTAGCGTGAACACTTACTTGCCGGGTAAGTTAACTTGCAGCCACCACTAGCGGAACGGAAAGTTAGTAAACTTGCCTCCAAACTATCTTAGTGTGAACACTTACTTGCCGGGCAAGTTAACTTGCAGTAACTAGCACTAACGACTACTAAACTAGCCACGTGCCGATGAGTCTTTAGCGGCAACTAGTAACTACCACCTACCAGAGATTCCCATGTACATAAGGCAAAGATGACTTTACGGTATGCAGCTAAACAACTTAGCTGCAAAAAAATTTCGTGTTTTTGTCCTCACGTTTAGACTGTTTTATAGGAGGATATGTGTCACGACTTGAACATTCCGCTGGTATTACGGAGATCAAGGATTTGTATATTTCATCGTACATAACAGTTTTTCTTCAGAGCAGAGCTTAGTCCATTTATCTCGTTAATCCTTTACAACTGCCTTCATCCCTCTAGAATAGAAACAATTCGTGAAAACAGAAAATGAATACTAATAGTAAACACTACAGGTAACAATATATATATATATATATATATTATATATATATATATATATATATATATATATATATATATAATCAAGAAGTATTGAATGGGTTTTTTATGAAGTCAATAATTTAGGAACCTTAGTGACATCCCTACGGACCAGAGCCACACACACACACACACACACACACACACACACATATATATATATATATATATATAATATATATATATATATATATATATATATATGTATATATATATATATATATATATATTACTTCAGACTAATTCTAATTAACAAAAATGCTTATAACTTTTAATTTCAAGAATCCCTTCGTTTTGTTACCAAAATAGTTTCTACTCATACGAAGTAGCAAAAGCAAGTAGCATGCTAGCGAGAAATGCCTAGGGTGCCACAGCATTTAGACTTCTCTCAAATAATTTTCGTCTAGTCACATGAAACAGTGAGGGAACGAATGACCCCATTCTGCTGGTGCTTCTGTTTCATCTCTGTTTCTCTTTTCTTGTGTATATTTCGTTGCGCTGCTTATACAGTTCCTGTGTCTCTGGTCTTTCCTTACTGTGTATGCCCTCCCACAGCCTGTATGCCCTTGCTCCTCCTAGCATATCCCTTTGCTCAGCATTATCTATGCCCGTTTTCTCACGTATGCCAAGGCCCTATTTATGCTTGACGTAATTCAGGGATATGTACGCCTTCCTCAAGCTTAGTCTTATTTATTCCCTTGCTCTGTCTTGCGCCTGATATCACTCTGCTTGATCCATCCATGCATGTGTCTAGTCTAATGGATGACCTTGAACCACTTGAGGTACATCCTTGTCCGACTGACGTCTGTAATTAAGGTCAAAAGATATGGATTATTTGATTGTGCAAATACCTTATCTTGTATGTACTCGCATCCCTCGTGTTCATCCTTATTTACATTTTTTATGTGTGGTCTTGCAAACCCTTTAGTTTGAAATGTGCCCTCACTCGGAGCTTTGTACCCTTTTGCAGTAGAGTCGTTTTTTTTTTTCTAAATATTTTGTGATTTTGTTCTTCAGTGCAAATATATTTATGTAAAGGAAGCCTTTGGTTCAGGAGATGAGAAGAAAAAACAAATCACTAGTCTCTGTTGACTAACTGCTGCCCATTGGTTTATTCTGGAGTCGGTTAGTTCTGAATAACACCAGACGATCTCATTTGACCTCATTTGACCTTGTTTGACCTCATTCGACCTCATTCGATTTGGAGGAACCTTTGATTGGAAAGAAGGTAGCCATTTCTTAACTATTTTATGTATACTTCGGCAACACGCTATGTTTAACTCATCCCTCCCGGTAGCAATGAAACCTAGTCTGGATCCTGTCGGTTACCAGTCACTCCTGGTTACTCTAGATGTCCAACCACGAAGGGCAAAGTTAGACGCTTCATTCACGATTTTGAGTTGTACTTTTAATCGTTTTGCCAAATATGGCTAACGTTTTCTACCATTAGAAAGAAGGTTGTTACCTGGATTTCTAGTGATATCTATCTGGCTTTCTGACTTATCTATAAAAACTATCGTCAATGTTCATAAACATAGGCAATAAAGTTAGTAAAAAATTTACTTTTTTTTTGTAGAAAGTGTTTGCCATGGATGCCGAAAGATTCTCAAAAATCCGTCTATTATTTGACTCGTCATCTCATCTCTCTACCATATAATTTCTCAAAAGTCACTGGCCTTTGTGCATCTTCGTCATTCCTTTGTACAGTGACATGACAAGACAGTATCAAGGTTTAATAACCCATCCCTCTTTTGAATGCCTATTGTTATGTGAGACATAGGTGAAACCCTTTATCATAGAATCGTTGGTTTGTTGTCTTGCTCATCTCAGCTCTAGCTCTTGTCTCTCTATTTAGTAATGTTCCTTCTCGCTCTTCTTGTCGGTTCCCAGTAACTTAGTAAAATCTGTTGTGTGATTGAAGAACTTGTTTATGATAAGATTTAAGCAAGTCTGTTTCTATTTTCTGATTTCATCAACCATGAAAGTTAAAGTTATTACTCTTAGGGTTATTATTTTTTAGGTCTTAAGATTTTGAAAACGTATTAATATTTTCATGTCAACAAACATGCACCGTAAGAGGCTTTGGTCAAAATAGTAATTACGTAAATGTATAAACACAGGAATGAAAATACATTACATACATACACGCATACGTACATACATGCATACATACATACATACATACATACATGCATACATACATACATACATACATACATACATACATGAATGTATAAACATCTACATACGGATGGATATATCTAAGAAGAGTCATAGACACTCACATTGTCATTAAATCATCAGACACAGCCACACAAGTGTGATTCCCATTCTACAGGAAGACACGGCAGAAGACACGAGCAGCGACACGTTGAAAGCATTGGAGAGATCTGTCACTGTGAACATGACAACAAGCGCCCCGTGATAACAATGTGCGGAGATAAAGAGCTCAAAGACACAGCCATGCAAGCCGGAAACGCTTCACAATAGACAGTAGTGTCGAACCCGGGAGGGAACAATGCTCCCTGTAAATGTTGCTCCCTGTGATGACAACGACAATCAACCACTGGGACAATAACACGGTCCGGGGCAAAAATAGGACAGCGAGGCCAAATATATTAAAAAGAGAGAGGGAGAGAAGAGAGAGAGAGAGAAAGAGAGAAATAAATAGAAGGAGAAGAAGAAGAGGAAAAAGAAGAAGAAGAGAAGAAGAAGAGAGAGAGAGAGAGAGAGAGAGAGAGAGAGAGAGAGAGAGAGAGAGTGGGACAGAGAGGGGGAGAGAGAGAGAGAGAAGGAAGGACAGAGAGAGAGAGAGAGAGAGAGAGAGAGAGAGAGAGAGAGAGAGAGAGAGAGAGAGAGAGAGAGAGAGAGAGAGAGAGAGAGAGAGAGAGGGAAAGGGATAGAGAAAGAGAATGGGACAGAGAGAGATAGATAGATAGATAGAGAGAGAGAGAGAGAGAGGAAGAAAAGGAGAAAGATGGATAGAGAAAGAGATGGTCAGAGTAGACACCATAAGGGAACGAAACCTGTAATAAAAGAACAACAACGTTTCGCTTGTAGCAGCTTCAACAAACGAAACTCTCTACATTTGATAAAAGTGTCTGTCATCCTCATACGGGGTCGTCTACTCTGACCATTTTGTCGGCAATTGCGATTTTAGATCAAAGTAAGAGATAGAGAATGACACACTAACTCACTATCGTGTGTATATATACATTATATATATATATACATTATATATGTATATATTATATATATATAATAATATGTATATATATATTTATATATATATATACATTATATATGTATATATTATATATATATATATACATGATATACAATTATATATGCACTTATTTCTGTATATGAAAGGGAGATACATCAACGCTCCAATTAACTGATATATATTTTTTCTATATCGGCAGTGTTTTGCGTAATAGTGTGGTATATCTGCACCTTTTCATAATATCAACTTTAGGTCGCTTTCTCTTGTCCATCGTTGACCAACACCTGTCTAAACCTGTAATATGTTCCTTCAAAACAATATTAGTCCTAGTCTATACGTATCTATCCCTATTTTAATGTCATTCAGGATGATATCAAATGATCATGTTAAACATCCTGATACGTTATGCTTATATTTTGTTAATCCTTAAGTTTACTCACCCAGCACACTTTAGATTTTGTTAACCTATACTGTTTTCTAATCACAGTGTTGCAGATCATCTATCTTATTAGATAATTGACCAAACTACGCATTATTGCATAGAAACAGAATTACAGTAGTCTTGTTTTACAAGATGGACTGTTATCTGTGTTAATCATGTCCCGACCTGTTTACACTTGATATATGTAAGTCTTGTTCAATACGACCTAATCATAAGTCACGCGTCTGGTATCACAGTTGTCCTCAACTCTGCCCTTTGGTCTATTTCAGGTATGAATCAACAGTTGCAGAATTGGTTCCGGGTCATTAGGAGCAACAAGTAAACAACAGGAACAGGTAACGATGATAATTGGCAACTGGTACCCTAACAGGAGTTGCCATATGTCGCAGGACAGGGGTGGGCAACCTTTTTAATTGTGGGTGACAAAATCAATCAAATCTTTGATAAATTTTCTCGCGTGTTAATAGAGTAAAATGATAAAATCATACAAATATAGGCCCTCTAGGAGTTGCCATAGGTCGCAGGACAGGGGTGGGCAACCTTTTTAATAGTGTGTGCCAAAATCGGCCAAATCTTTGATAAACTTCCTCGCGTGCCAATAGAGTAAATTGATTAATTCATACAAGTATAGGCCCTCTCTCTTCACCTCCTAGGGCTCCGATCTACCGAGTATCGCAACATATGGCTACCATTATCATACAAAAGATGTTGAGGATTTATTAGTTATTTGACTTAATGTGAATTCTGGGTTTCGCGTGCCGGAGAAATATCACTAATGTGCCAGGTTTGGCACGCGTGCCAAAGGCTGCCCCCCTGACGTAGAAGCTGGATGCATTTCACAATACCTGACGGGGTATCAAAGTAGAATAAACCTTGACAGCGTTCTATTACTTGTAAAACTTTTAGTCACAAAACTGAAGGGTAGCATTTTGATGGAAAATATGATACCCAAGGTGTATTATCTAGACAGAGGATCTAGAATTGCGCAAAAAGGTTTGGCTTTAAGCCACATGGTTTAACACTGTCAAAGGACTCAATAATGTCACAGGATTGGGAACTGCATCTTTTTGTTTTCCAACATCATGATATCTAGCCCATTGCCACGACTTTGCACTATTTGAATGTTTAAAAGACTGGGTTACAAGACATTGGCACTATCTCAGAGCTTCATATTAAAATAAAATCCAAATTAACGTGTTTGTGGGTCTGTAAGGCTAACAAATAGGGCTGCCTTGAGTGTGGAGGGGGAGGGTAGTCACTCATTAGAATGTAGGTCAATTAGCTTGGGTGGCAAACAGCTGGGAGGAGCAAATTTTCACACAGACGCGTTGAGAACCTGAACCACACCTGATGATGCAGACAAGACTTGAGTGTTTTAATTCTCATTATATTCAAATATACATATTTTTCGAAGTCGAGGAAGAACACATACAGACACAAAAGAGAACTATAACTCTATTAAAACTCTAATTGGGTAATAAGATTGGTGGACGGGAATGAAATCGGTGGAAGTGGAATGGGTGGAAGTGGAATGGGTGGGAGTGGGTACGTGCCCTTTGACTTGGCTACCTCCCTTATAAGGGGGAAAAAAGCTCTTGGTAGATAGATAGACACCTGTAACGCGTATATATATATATATATATATATATATATACATATACACATATATATATATATATATATATATATATATATATTCGTGAAGCGTGGCAGGAGATTCTCTTTTAAGCATATTCTGTTGAAAACGACAGCAAATTCATTAGAAATTAATTTCTTTCTTAAGCTTTCTAGCTTTCGGAAAGTAGATTTATGGGGAAATGAGAGGGGAAGAAGCTAATTTCCAATTGACATTGGTAACTTATATTAACACAGAAGTCTATGTTATATACAGAATAAATGAAAATAAACAAAACACAGTATAATAAACCCAAGACGTTTCGCAGATCGTTCTGCATCTTCAGTTGGAATGAAGGGAAGTGTGACCAAGACGAGTATAAATATGTTTAAAGGCAAAACTTGGAGAGGTCACTTAATGACTCCTCTGTTTGGCTGGCGCTGTTTGGTTGGTTCCTAAGCCTAGCCGATCGCCTAAGGCATGACATTTTATCCTCTGCGGGGATATTTTGGACCTTTATGGGTGTTCTCTGATCTGGTGGTTGTATTTTGGTGAACAAATGTCTCCTACGTGTAGGTTTCATGCTGGGGAGGAGGGAGAAATCATTCGTTTGTACATTAATAATTGGTTGTAAATCTTTTATGATTACAGCCTCCAAAATGGTCAAACGTTGGAGGTCCTTCTCCTCTGCGACGATTTCTGTGTTGTGTACCATGGTTTCCCTGTCGAGATGGCGTCTGTGGTGGGTCCAAAGGTGTTGTTTCGGTCCTCCTTGTTGTAGGTGAAGGGTGATTCTTCTGGACAGGGTGGTAGTTGTCCTTCCCACGTAGGTAGATAGGGGCGTACAGTCCTCCTCTGGGCAGGTGAATTTATATACTACGTGGGATTTGACGTATACCAAGAGGTTTTGGGGCGGTGTGATTTTTTAGGATTAGGGAAGATGTTTTCTTGTTCCTGTAGTAAATGGTGAGTGATAATTTGTCACGTTCTTTCGTGGGGGTCACATTTCTTTTAATAATGTCTTTTAATATTTTCTCATCCTCTTATATATATATAACATTTCAAAGCAGAGAAAGAACGTAGACAAAAACAGAAGGGAGTTAGAGCTTTATCATTAAATAAATTTATATACTAGAATAGTTACATTAACCTTGTAAAACGTCACTGAACCAACTTATTATAAAAATATAAGGTTAAGAGACGATATGAAATATTTTGAATATCATAAAATATTTGATGGAATATCAACAGTTTTCTAGATCCTTTCGTAGAAGAATGAACAAACAGTTGAAAAATGGATTGAGATCTGATATTAATCTGCGAATTTTAAAGAAAGCAACGCGGCTGTGTTCGTGTGGGAGCGTGCATCTGTTAAATGCATGTGGTTGTGTGTGTAAGGCATATAAGTATGTTCTTATGCATGTTGGTGTATGTACATACACGCACACACACACACACACACACACACATACACACACACACACACACATATATATATATATATATATATATATATATATATATATATACAATAAAACCATTAGAAACGTGTTTTTAGCAAATGTAGGAGTAACCAACAGGAAAGCACTCTGCTTCGTTAGTTTAATCTCTTGATGGTTATTCCCATATGTATGTATGTATGTACGTATGTATGTATGTATATATGTATATATATATATATATTGTGTGTGTGTGTGATGTGTGTGTGTGTGTGTGTGTGTGTTTGTGTGTGTGTGTTTGGGTGTGTACGTGTTTATCTTTCTCGCTGCGTATATTCTTTACCTTTTCATGTCATCATTAATGTAAGGAGACAGGAACCAAAGCTCATAAAATAGGAACACATTTCTAATTTACTCTTCCTTCATTTTCCCAAAGCTGCCATCATTTTAGATTAACAAGAGTTCCAGCATTACTGGAATGGCGTAGCTTCTTCCAGGTTAAAATTTTCTCTCTTCTTTTGTTACTTTATAGGTCTTTGCCGTGAGGTGTAACCTGGAAATCTAAGTTTAATACAGTTCTGCATATTTGCTGACTGGGTGATAATATGTACTCTTGGGTCATAAAATTCGTGTGTAATTGAATAGAGATTGAGTATGAAAGAAGTCACCAGATTATAAGGATCAAGTGGAGGATGCCATGAGATATAAAACTAGTGCAGAGAACTGATTTAGGATGTAATTAGAACTTGTAGCAACGTATAGCTACTAGAAGAGGATGGATGATCTCATCACAGATAAGTGTTTATGGTGTAACACTTCACCTCCATAATATACAACACATTATGGAAGACTGCATTGCACACAATCACGCACGTCAACAACACATTGTACACTTTCTAAGGGATTTGTGGGGAAATCCCTGTTCCAGCCATGGCGTTTCTCAGGGAGACGGGACTGCTTGACCCGACAATATAGGGAACAACGACGACGACGACGACGACGACGACGACGACGACGACGACAACGACAACAACAACAACAACAACAACGAAACCAACAACAACAACAGTAGTAACATCAACAGTAACAACGACAACAGAAGCAGCAGCAACAACAACAACAGCAGCAGCAGCAGCAGTAACAGAAACAACAGAACCAGCAGCAACAACAACAACAGCAGCAGCAACAGCAGTAACAAAAACAACAGAAGCAGCAAGCAGCACAACAACAACAACAACAACAACAACAACAACAACAACAACAACAACAACAACAACAACAACAACAACAACAACAACAACAACAACAACAACAACAGAAAATCTTCTTGAAAGCTTTCCAACTTGCATTTCTAGTCTAGTTGTTACTGATTCTGTGACCTGTATTTGTAGTGTCATCAGGCAGTCAACCAGGTGGCGAGATTTATGGAATGGCTTGGCAATTCAAATGTAGGCATGACCTCGTTAGTGCGATGTTGTGAGTCAGTCAACACGCTGACGTCAAATTGTTAATTAGGCTTTGTAAGTGTCGTTCCTTTTATTTTCCCTCTCCCTTCGTGGTTTCGTTTTTCGTAGAATGAGGGTTT
>NC_134804.1:51077459-51082459 GCF_046742065.1 Oratosquilla oratoria
GCAAAACACGTCCTTTTTCTTGACAAGTTTTTCATATTATAATTCAATTTTATTTTGTATTGTTTTATTTATTCATCTATAAGTTTATTTATATTTTCCAATATCTTTTTATTTATATATTTATCTTATGATGATGATGATGATGATGATAAAGATGATGATGATGATAAAGATGATGATGATAATGATGATGATGATAATGATGATGATGATGATGTTTCTTTTAGTTTTATTATTCATTTATTTAGTTTTTGAAGAACTGGAGGATAAGATCCATAAAGATCTCTGAGCATGAATTAGTACACTAGAAAATAAATATTGCACGAAAAATCATCTGGTTACATCAACCTCGTCTGAAAAAATAATGTAGATTCTAGTAAAAGCGATTTGTATCAAGACACAAATAGTATCCTCGTAGAGTGATGTTACATGGAGTACCATTAAAAAAGACTTGTAACAGGAGATATTTCTTCTATAAAAAGAGCATGTATATATTCTATATAATATTTAATTCATGACATTTCATATACTCCAAGCATTAGACTCAACAAACTATAGCGCATTGTATTACTTTGTCTTCATTGGGTGTATCTGGCATTCCATTTCCAATGCTTCTAGGATGAGGGATCTACACATATTTTTACAATTCTATTTGAGAGGTAGAATTGTAAACAGTATGTGTAAATCCCTCATGCACATGTGTGAATGTTATTTTGATGTAGCCCAAAGGGATTTTCCCCCGTCTTCTCTCTTTCTGCATGAGGTGACGGAGAAGGTGGGGGGGGGTCGCCAATAAAGTGAATCGGCCTTGCTGTGGATGTCCTGTGTCTTGCTACATCGCCTCTGACCCGAGGCACTGGGCGGGATACAGGGATGACCCGTCATCCACGAGGAGCTAAGATGAGAGCTGGGGGGAAGGTTGGTGGATGGAAGTGGAATGGGTGGAATTAGCACGTGCCTTTGACTTTGGCTACCCCCCTTATAAGGGAGGAAAAGGCTCATGGTATACAGATAGATATTTTACAATTCTGAATGATGCCACACCCCTCCAGCTACTGTGAAAGGTGTCTGTGTACCACGCAGTCCAATATTTTCTTCTTTTCTTCTTCCCTGTGACGTAATTTATCGTAATGGCTCTTTTGATCAACTGGTTTCTTTCTTTTACGAGGCTTGCTAGAACAGGTTCTGTGGCCATTATCGTCTTTGTTTTCTTCATGATCCTCCCCGTGATCATCGTCATCATCCGTATCATTGTAATCATCGTCTTCACGCCTTTTCCCGTCTTTTTCGTCTTCTTCGTCTTTTTCATCATCCTCGTCGTCTTCGTCTTCTTTTTCTTCTTCCTTTTCTTTTTTCTTTTTCTATTTTCTTCTTTTCCTATTTTTTCTTTTTTCTTCTCTTCTTTCTTCTTTCTTCTTTTTTCTTCTTCTTTTTCTTCTTCTTCTTCTTCTTCTTCTTCTTCTTCTTCTTCTTCTTCTTCTTCTTCTTCTTCTTCTTCTTCTTCTTCTTCTTCTTCTTCTTCTTCTTCTCTTTCTTCTTCTCTTTCTTGTTGTTGTTCTTCTTCTTCTTCTCTTTCCTCTTCTCTTTCTTCTTCTCTTTCTTCTTCTTCCTCTTCTTTTTCTTCTTCTTCTTCTTCTTTTATTACTATTTCTACTACTAATGCTACTACTACTATCCTCAAAGAGAGAAAGAGAGAGCGAGAAAATAAAGAAGATAAAGATGAAACACGAATGGAAGTCGCTTTAGATTTAACGACCTGGATGAGGTATGGTAGTTCTGATTTCATCTCAGACCTAACTCTCCTACGTCATCCATTGGCCCCACCGACATCTGGGATCGTAGAGTGTCTCTGTTAATTGTACTCTTTGATAGATTCTTCCTTTCGTTAAATACTACAACTGATAAAGCCGCGTTGACGCGAGGCTAATTAGTAGCCGCGAGTGCTGGCGAATTGTAAACTAGCCCTCCACTTGCCCGGTGTCAACGGAAAGTTACTTAACTTGCCTCCAAACTATCCTAGTGTGAACACTTACTTTCCGGGGAAGTTAACTTGCAGCTAGCACTAACGACTACTAAACTAGCCCCGTGTCAATGATATGGCGCTAGTTTAGTAGCCACTAGTGCTAAAAGCGACTTGTAAAGTACCCCTTTACTTGCCCAGTGTCAATGGAGAGTTACTTAACTTGCCTCCAAACTATCCTAGTGTGAACACTTACTTGCCGGGCAAGTTAACTTGCAACTAGCACTAGCGGCTACTAAACTAGGTCCATGTCAACGAGGCTTAAAGCATCTATTTCAGTCTCTACTGGGCAAAGGTTGAAATGGCAGGCAAGAGGAATAGCAATTAAATAAATATATTTAATTAACATGATGATGGGCTAAAATAGTCAAGTTTAATTAGCGTGACGGAAAAAACATGATGTACAGTAAGCTGTTCTCTAAATGACTTTTTATTTTTAGATTTGATTTTATATTTATGGGTTAAAACAATCAAGTTGAATTAGTGTGAGGGAAGAAAGATAATGTTCAGTAAGCTCTTCTCTATATAACTTTTTATTTTTTGATTTGATCTTATATTTATTTTTAATAGTTTCGATGTACAGTCGTTCTTAAATCCATTTTCTATAGTGATATCCTCTTGGCATAGTAAGATCTTTTTGCTGTAACCATAACAAAGACTTCAAAGTGGGTCATTGTTGCTAAAGGTTTACTTTAGGAATACGATGATACTACGCTATAGTTACAATCCACTCAGCTGTAAAAATATCGCCTACCACGAATCATAACACTAAAGGTCCTGTTCACATTAGCGGTTTGAAACCGCGGTGGTTTTATTACTATGTAAATCAATGGAGACGTTTGCATACAACCGCGGATTTTTTTCTTTGACTATTCGATACCGCCGCGGTTTCCGTGCGGTTCAAACCGCTAGTGTAAACAGGGCATAAAGGCGTCTACATGGCCACCCCAAAGTCATAAACGTTTAAAATATTTCTCCAACATTTGCTGATACTTTTATCTATTTTGCAAACAAATGTCGGTCATTATCACAAATACTGAAGTTCACATTTCTCGTATATTTATTGATTAATTTATTTATGATGATTTTTTTTATCATTATTTATGATATGAGAGAAAGAAACATAGGTTGTTGGCAAACATCGTAAATGTTTATGGTTTTCTGTTCATCATGAGGACGCCAAACCACTGGCATTCTGAGGTCTTGTCATTCCCGGGCCAAATCCTTGAGCATATGTCCCAAAGATTCAAGTACAAAACCTCATAGTATTGAGAAATATTAAGAGAAAGATTTTTTTTTATGTAAACACAGATGGAAAACAAAATAAACATTTTATCCAGCTTAAATATAAATCAACTAAATCGATTAAGTTCTTTTGCTTAAATGATTTTGTTGGATGTCCCTCCCCATTTGGGTGTCGGCGGACACCATCAGCTACTAGAACGTCCGCCGCCGTTGTAACAGCTACAGCACTCTCTTTTCCACTGCCCACTATGCTCCTCTGACTAGCTACACCATCCCACTTCCTCTCTTCTGCAAGGTGTGTCTTCCATAAACACCACCGCACGGGCTCAAACAAAGCCCATGGGAATGACATAAAAAAAAAAAAAAAAAAAGGGCCCCACCCCCACCCCAGTCTCCACGCCACTTCGCCCAACCATTGTAAATTGCCACAGTGTCGAATATAAAAATTCGTTGATTGATATCAAGTACACAGCTTTGGTTCATTAGCTATAGTCACCTTATTTGTCTTGTGTAGATTACCCAGAAGACCACTAATCTTGACCCTAATCCTAATTCCATTTCAAATCCTAATTCTAATCGTAATTCTAGTTTCAGTCTTGTTACAAATACCAACCTCAACACCAGCCTTAATACTAATACTAACAACAATAACAATACAAATGGTAAGACATGATACCACTAGATAGTCCTACACCCTATCAAGTAAATAGGTAAACTTGAGTTAATAAAACGAGCTTTTGGTGTTTGTCGCTGCTACTAATTGAAGAAGCTTGGGCTGCAATATATCTTAGAGAGTTTCCAGTTGTAGGAGTTCGGGGAGTAAGGGGCAGCAAAGGAGTGCAAGAGGGAGTCTGGAAGAGGATGGGGAAGGATAGGGGAAGGATAGGAAGGAGGAGAATCCGGAAGGATGAGGAGGGGCACCCGATGTAACAGCCGGTGTGGGGTTTCCCTCCGGAACGAAGGTCTAAGAACGAGAAAGTGGTGGTAGAGGTGGGGGTGCTCTGGTTGGGGTGGTGCAAGTGAGTTGGTGGTGGTGGAAATGGTGGCAGGGAAGATGAAGTAGGAGGGCAAGGAGGAGAAATAGGAGGAGGGCAAGGAGGAGTTGGAGAAGGAGGAGGACAAGGAGGAGGAGGGCAAGGAGGAGGGGGAAAAGGAGGAAGAGGTGGTCAAGGAGGAGGGGGAGGAGGTCAAGGAGGAGGAGGAAGGTAAGGAGGAGAGGAGGAGGAGGAAGAGGAGGAGGAGGAGGAGGAGGAGGAGGGATGTGGAGGAGGAGGAGGAGGAAGAGGGGGAGGAGGAGGAGGAGGAAGAGGGGGAGGAGGAGGAGAAGGAAGAGGAGGATGAAGAGGCCGAGAAGGAGGAGGAGGAGGAAGGTAAGGAGGAGGAAGAGGGCAAGGAGGAGGAAAAAGGCAAGGAGGAGGAGTAGGAGGAGGGGAAGGAGGAGGGGAAGGAGGAGGAGGAGGAGGAAGAGGAGGAGAAGGAGGAAGAGAAGGAGGTGGAGGAGTGCAAGGAGGAGGAGGAGGAGGAGAAAGGAAATAAAAATCTAGGAGCAGAAGTGTAAATGTGAAGGCTCGACCTTGCAAGTAAAAAGATGCAAGTTGGCGAAGAGGAATCTAAAACCTAAAAATGAAGAAGAGGAATCTGAGATTAAACTCAAATATAAACTAGTGAATAAGGAGGAGAATATCAAAGAGTTGATGGAAGAACAAAAGGGATGGAGATAAAACTCGCAAAGAAA
>NC_134804.1:51087459-51092459 GCF_046742065.1 Oratosquilla oratoria
TCAAACGAAGAAGCAGCCCAGTGTGATCACCCCTTTAGCTGTATAACTTCGTCCCGTACTACCAAGACTTTGAATTACTTTCTCATGAAATTCCTTCCGCTAACTTCGTTTTTTTCCAATAACGTTCGCTCATTTGCTAAATCCTACAAATTTCCTAAAGTTTCGACTTTGTTCTTCTAAATGTCGTTTCACAGGTCAGGGGTTTTGATTCTTGATTAGATAACTTCTCGATCGTTTTTTGCTAATCCCTTTTATATTTATCTATCTATCTACTGTTTATCTATCTATATCTATCTATCTATCTATCTATCTATATATCTATATATTATATATATATTATATATATATATATATATATATATATATATATATATATATATAGATATATATATATATATTAAAGGCCTCTTCCCCTTTATAAGAGATGTAGCTCTTTGTAGATTAAGGCCCACCCCTGCCTGGTTCAGAAGCAATGCAGCAAATATATATATATATATATATATATATATATATATATATATATATATATATATATATATATATATATATATATATACATATATATTCCGGAATTTCACCCATATGTGTGGACAGTATGTTTAGTATCTCAAAGATGGTGCATGTATATATGTAAATATGCTCTGTAAGTCTTGTACATATGTATATGTATGAATGTAGGTATGCATGTATGTATATATGTACGTATGTACATGAATGTATATATATATATAATATATATATATATATATATATATACGATATACGTATGTATATATGTATTATGTATCTATTCATTGCATATGTATTCATGTATGCACAAGAATAATTTGCTCCAATCTACTGAGTGTTTGAATTGATATACCAAATATATCAACGTATTGAATTTCATCCCTTACATTTCTGATTTAGATCGTTCAATATCATTAACTCAATGTACGTAATATAAGGGAAAGCCTATTCACACAATTGTAATGTGAAACATTTTACTGTTGTATTCTGAAGTAATTAAACATCAGGATTCATGCGTTACTGTGATAAATGGGAATATATGTATTCGCTAATTAGAATAGTTTGTTACTCTATTTTGTAAAATTTTGACATTGTATGTATATATGTTCAGTATTGATAGGCAAAAGGTAAAAACGTTTTACTTAATAAGAAGTGATATTCTCATTGTCAACATAATCGTTTGTGTTGGATTACTTTTAGTTGCTACATAATTGCATGGATTCAATTAGATATTTTTTCAGTGTCGTCTATATTCTATGTCTATTTTCAGTAATACGCTGTGTCATTGTGTGTGTGTGTGTGTGTGTGTGTGTGCGCTTTATTTCTATATAGATATATATGTTTTATATGCATGTATGTAGGGACTGTATATATATATATATATATATGTATATATATATATATGTATAATATGTATGTGTGTGTGCGTGTGTAGGTGTGTGCGTGTGCGTGTGTAGGTGTGTGCGTAAAGAATATACGTATTCCTGCGTTAACGAAGCCCAAAATTCTTTATAGACCCGAAATTCCGTGGCCCCCGTTGTTGTAATCTCAATCCGTCCTCAGCCTTCGTGAATCATTCCTCCGACTTGTCCGAATCCCTCGGGAGCACTTTGACCTCGTCTTCGCTGATTACAGGCAATGCACGGCGTTCGTCCTTTCAGGAGGCTTCAGGAAAGGAATTTGTGATCGTGAGACTTCTGAAGTCGTGGTCATGCCTTGGTGAGGGAATGGTCCTAAATGGGCTATCACACTGGGCTATTTTTCCTCCGATTGTTGGAGGAGATTTGCGGCTTTCGGGAAGGAATCTGTTATGCTGGAGGTAAATACTTTTCCTCCAGCATAATATCAAATGATATTTCAAGTGTTTTTGTTGAGAAAACAAGATAGTTTGCCATAAGTGATTTCACGGTGGGAAAATTTTTGGATGTGGACGATACCGCCGATTAATCGGAGGTTGGAGGAAAAATAGCTCAGTGTGATAACCCCTTAAGTGTTGGTGCTGGAGATGGTGGTTGACAGGAAGGTTGAGTGTAGGTAACGGATAGGATGGTGGTCGCTGCTGTTGGTAATGGTGGAAGAGACAGTGGAAGAGATAATGGTGGAAGAGACAGTGTAAGAGATAATGGCGGAAGAGACAGTGTAAGAGATAATGGTGGAAGAGACAGTGGAAGAGATTAAGGTGGAAGAGACAGTGTAAGAGATAATGGTGGAAGAGACAGTGTAAGAGATAATGGTGGAAGAGACAGTGTAAGAGATAATGGTGGAAGAGACAGTGTGAGAGATAATGGTGGAAGAGACAGTGTGAGAGATAATGGTGGGAGAGACAGTGCAAGAGATAATGGTGGAAGAGACAGTGTAAGAGATAATGGTGGAAGAGACAGTGTAAGAGATAATGGTGGAAGAGACAGTGTAAGAGATAATGGTGGAAGAGACAGTGTAAGAGATAATGGTGGAAGAGAGAGTGGAAGAGATAATGGCGGAAGAGACAGTGTGAGAGATGATGGTGGAAGAGACAGTGTAAGAGACAATGGTGGAAGAGATAGTTTAAGAGATAATGGTGGAAGAGACAGTGTAAGAGATAATGGTGGAAGAGACAGTGTGAGAGATAAAGGGGCCAAGGGAGTCGGAACGAGATTTACTACATGTAGAGAGATTTACAGGATTCTCGAGGACAGAATGAGGACGATTTCTGTAGTTAATGGTTTGGATTAAGAATTAACTAGAGGAAAACAAGGAAAATGCATATTTAGAGAGATTAGTAAATTGGCAAAGAATGATAGATGAGTATATTGATGGAAAGAGAGAGAGAGAGAGAGAGAGAGAGAGAGAGAGAGAGAGAGAGAGAGAGAGAGAGAGAGAGAGAGAGAGAGAGAGAAAGGGAGGGAATAAAGGAGGAAGGAATGATGAGAGGGAGGGAGGGAGGGGAGTGAGAGAGGGAGATGGAGAAGGAGGGGAAGAGGGAGTGGGAGAAGGAGGGGAGTAAGTACGTTTGTGTACATCCCAACAAATATCTTCCAGTAGTGCGTTTATATGTACCAATAGCATACATGTACGATGAATACATACAACAATGAAAACTGCGAATTTAGTCCTGTAAATATTCATATACATGCACTGAGATATGCGAAAAGGCGTCCCAGTTGTTTTTAATAGAAACCCAAAGGCATAATCAAAATTTTCCATAATTTGGAACATGTCAACGAAATTGGCATCAATTTGAGAGGCACTCCAGTAAGTACGTTCCCTCTCTGTCTTTCCTGTCACTCCCAATTACTTTTCTCCTCTTCCTCTCCCCCACTCCCTCCTCCTCCATCGTTACTTCTCTCTTTCCTCTTACTTCTCCTCCTCTTCCTTTTATTTGTCCTCTTCTTCTTTTTCTTTCTGTTTCTACTCCTCCTCCTTCTCTTCTCCTCCTCCTCCTCCTCTTCTCTTTTCCTTCTCTCTTCACATCCTCTCTCGCTCATTGTTCTTCCTTGTCTTCTTTCCCTCCTCCTTCCATTTCCTCCCATTCCCTCTTCTCATTCTTCTCCTACTTCTCCTCCTACCTCCTCTTCCTCCTCCTCCTTCTGCTTCCCATGCTCAAATCCTTATCGCCATACTCCTCTAGTCTTCCAGTTTTCTTCTTTTGCTCTTCCTCCTCCTCCTCTTCCTCGTTTTTGTCGTCCTCGCTGCCCTCGGCATCCTTGTCGTCCTCTTCTTTCTCCTCCTCCTAATCTTCCTCTTTCCCCTCCTCTCTTCCTCCTCCTCCCGCTCTTCTCTTGCTCCTTCCCTCTCTTCATCCTCCTCCTCATTCTCCTTTTTCTTTCTGTTCTTCGTCCTCCTACTTCTCCTCTTACCTCTCCTCCCCTTCCCTCTTCTCCTAATTCTCCTACCTCCTCCTCCTCCTCCTCCACCTCCTACTCCTTCACTTTTTTGTCCTCCTCTTCGTCCTCGTCCTACTCTTCCTGCTCTTCCTTCTCCTCCTCTTCCTCCTCCTCCTCCTCCTCTTCCTCCTGTTTCCTTCCTAATGACTTCTGACATTATGGAAAACACCCCCCAATGTGGCTTGGAGGTCCCAAAACATCTGCCTTTATTACCCCGGAGGCCGATACGGGAGCTCGTCGGGAAAGAAAAGGGGGGAGATTTATTATTATTTCCACCATCGATCCTGTTATTGCTCTTTTTCTCCCGGCCAAGACCAGCAGCGACGACGTGACGTCATGTCGCCATGGTAGAACGAGAATAACGGACTTTTTTTTTTTTTTTTTTTTTGCCAAACTCTGGATTTACTCCTGGCTACCTCCTTTATAAGGGGGAAGAGGCTTTTAGTATATAGATAGATAGATAACTTTACTTCTATAGAGCACTTTGTCTGAATATATCTGAAATCTGTTTTTATTTAGCCTAAGAGAGCCTTCCAAAGACCTGTTGGTGGCTACTCAGTCAAGGACCTGTTTCTCAATTCGATTTGTCAAGATACAAAATATATTCTTCTTTTTGTCTGTGGCTGCCGGTTCTTCCAAGATTGACCTTCTTCATTTGATTGAGGATTCAATAGATTTTTTTGTCGCTGGACGATTTTATTCAGCCACGGAGAGAAACTTGGGACAAAAAGTGATCTGAATTGATGAAGGACCAATTAGTCCTGATTTTTTTTTTTTTAGATCAATTTTCGTGGCCATAGAAAAAAATCTGTAAAGGACGTGGCCGGGTCGAAAAGGTTAAGAGTTTATCACACTGGGCTGTTTTTCCTCCCACATTCTACCTCCAACCTCCATTTGAATAACTAGAATATATCTGGCGGAGGCCGTATAGGTCGACAGTGATCATCATTCTTCTTTATTGCCAACACGAAATTAATAACGGATATCACGGTCTTTGCGTTGAATGAATTATTGAACCCACCATAGGACTACCACGCAGTAAAATTCTCTCTCCGTGAGAGATGATCCAGTTGTGTTTACTCCAGATGACGTCATGTAGAGTCGTACGATCGCAACCTAAGGGCAAAC
>NC_134804.1:51097459-51124959 GCF_046742065.1 Oratosquilla oratoria
TCCCTTTATTAATCACAACATTCTCATCTCTGCTGCCTGTATCTTGCTCTTTAATCCCATTGTTAGTGTCCAGGTCTCTGAGCCATATGTTAATACTGGTCTTAGTATCATTTCATATATGATGACTTTAACTGTTGATGGTATGAGTCTCTTTTAGTAGTGGATACATTAATCTTAGATTATTTGTATATTTTTCGATTCTGCTTGTTATTTCTTTCTCCATATAACACCTCTCATTTATTTGAACTCCCAAGCACTGAAAGTCTTCCACTTGTTTCAATTGTATTCCATCTATTTCTATCTCAATATCATCTTTCTCTCTCACTACCATCATTACCTTAGTTTTATTTGCATTTATTATTATTCTTGATTTTTTCAATTCTTCATTCCATGCATTCAGGGTATCCTGCAAATTTGTACGAGACTTTGTGATTATCGCAATATCATCTGCATATGCCAATGTAGTTACCTCTCCCCCAAGTCTCAACCTCTTCATGCTCCTGTCCATGAACAGCACAAATAGTAAAGGAGATATCACAACACCCTGTCTTACATCCTCAGTTACATCAAACCAGTTATCCTCTCTTAGCTGGGTCCTTACCGCACTGACATTATTTCTGTAAAGACTCTTTATAGCTCTAATTAATGATGGTTCTATCATATATGTTGGGTCTTCTAAAGTATCCCATACTTCATTCCTTGGTAACCTGCCAAATGCTTTTTCTAGATCTACAAAAGCAATGTACACATGTTGGTCCCACTCCCAGTTCTTTTCTATTATCATCTTCAGTGTGAATATTGCATCCATTGTTCCTCTCTGGGGTCCAAATCCATATTGTCCTTCTTCCAGCTTGTCCTCAACTATTATTCTTAATCTCTTCTCTAGTGCTCTTTCATATATCTTCCCCACTTGTGACAGCAGTGATACTCCTCTATAGTTCCTACATTCGGTGCGATCACCTTTCTTAAAAATTTCACAAATAATTGCCTTCCCCCAATCAGCTGGCACTCTGTCTTCATTCCAGGCAACGTTAAAAACTCTGGTTAGCCACTTAACTATATCTTCGTAATTTCGTAATAATAGGTTAGATAGGATAATGTCAATATTACATTATTACAGTAACTAAAAATATATATCGTGCGTGTTTGATTATATTACGTATATGAGATTAAATAAAAAATCAAAAGTGCATTAGCTTATCTCACTTGTTCTCGCGGAACCCTTAGGGACCTTTTGCGGAACCTTAGGGTTCCGGGGAACCCTGGTTGAGAAACGCTGGTGTTACTAAAGTCTGGTCCTTCGTAAACAAAGGCTGGACGGCCGTAAAGTGTTAGTCCCATTTTTCGAATTAGTTTTGGGTGAATCACTGGGGCAATAATACTAACAGAATTCAATTTGGCTAAGTTTGTTTACCACATAAATATTTCGCGTTTCACTGTAGCCAAATTCTGCAGAGATAGAATGAATGTAACACCATTTTACTGAAGAGAAATGAATATAGTGGGGAATTACAAGATCGTTCAAACCTTTGTGTAAGTTAAGTTAGAGACATTTGTTCATCGTTTTTTTTCTTAATTTTACTTTTTTTTCGAATATGTAGATATCAAACCCGAAAACGCAAGATAATACAACGTTGGAAACTTAGCATCTCCCAGAAACGTCATGCACCACTACCACGCTGGCCGAGCGGATTAGAGCGTCGCTACTTGAGCGAAGGTCGAGGTGACGGTGGTTCGAACTCTGCCACTGGCGAGTTGGACCGATGGCATGGTTCATTCGATTTTACGATACAAAGTCCTCTGGGAGGGGCACCGTCCTAGACTCCTGATAGGGGAAGTTAAATCGAAACTACCAATCTGACGGAACACCACGTCTGTTGGCGCGTCCATGTGTGAAAGGTCACGTGACAATTGATGCTGACATTGTGACCTTTCCTTTGTGAGGTCATGTGAAGGAGGTCTAAGGTCAAGATGAGACTTTTTTAACGCAGAAATCGAAGATGAAAAAAATTATAATCCTTTTTTAAGAATTATGCAACTTATGTGCAATTTACCATGTAGATTTATGTAGTACAATAATACGCACACACACACACACACACACACACACACACACACACACACACACACACACACACACACACACACACACACACACACACACACACACACACACACACACACACACTTCAACGAATGGACGGCTTAGAAGACGTTCTGAAGAAAATTGAAGTCTGTGGATCCCAACGCAAAGAGAAGTGCCTAGTGTTTTTGCAGGGTGGGGGGGAAATTGCTCGTGGAGTAGTGGGAACGTAGGGAAAGAGGAAAAGGGGAGGGATTACTGAGGGAAATGGAAGGAAATGAGGAGGGAGTAGACTTTGCCCAGCCAGACAAGCGGAAGGTAAACAAAAGACTTAGCGAGGATCAAATGTCTAATAAAAATGTAAAGATTAGAAGTATAGAGAGGAGCAATACAGAAGAAAGTGACGAGAATATGTTCCAGGGATTTAAAGAGGGTGGGGGGGACACAACCCCCCCCCGACTGATAAGACTAGAGGAGAGAGTTGATAAGGTGATCGAGGACTTGGAACGTAAGTTAGGTAATGTAGACTCCATTTTCCAGAGAATTGCAAGGTTGGAACAACTAGAGAAGGCTAACAGAAACTTAACTGAAGAAATAGAGGACCTAAAAAGACAGTTAGGAAATGTAAAGGAGGAGAATGAGAAATTGAAGAAGAATAGTAATGAAAATAGAGAGAAAATAGCTACAGAAGTTAAAAATTGGAGAATAACTCAAGAAGGGAATAAGGTTTCATTCACTGACATAGTCAAACAGCAATTGAAAGAACATAATGAAGACTCAGTTATTAAAGTGATGAGACAGAAGGAGAATATAGTAAGAGAATTAGCTGACAAAAAGAAATGTATAATTATATTAGGAATGGAAGAGAAACATAACCCAGATAGAACCGCAAGAATCAAGGAGGAAAATGAAAGAGTAAGCAGTTTATTAAAATTAGTCCAGGAAGATGAACCAGAAATTATAAAGGAAATTGAGGAAAAATTCAGACTAGGAAAATATAGTACAGATAAGACCAGACCAATTAAGATTAAATTCAGGTCACAAACAACGGCAGAGAAAATTCTATCCAAGACAGGGAAACTAGCAACAAATGATCAATATAAAAAGGTATGGATAAAAAGAGAAATGAATAAGGAGGAAAGAGAGGCAGAAAAGAAGAAAAGAATTGAAGCTAAGGCAAAAAACGAGGAAAGAACGGAGTCAGAGAAAGAGAGATTCTATTGGAGAGTAGTGAACATGAAAATAAAGCAGTTCGACATACTAAAGAAAAACATAAGGGAAACAGAGAACACAATGGAAGTGGCAGAAAACTAAGAGTGTCTTACACAAATATAGATGGATTGATAACAGGATTGAATGAACTGAATGATTATTTGAAAGAAAAAGAACCGGACATACTGGGAATTGTAGAAACAAAATTAAAAGGCCCACTACCACCCAACAGTGTAGGACATGATACATACAATTATTGGATTAGAAACAGAGAGAATAAACAAGGGGGTGGAGTTATGTTCCTGACTAAGAAGGATATAAACGTGAAAGGTGTCATATATGGAATGAATACAGTAGAGATGATTATGATAGAAGTGGAAGACCGAGATAAGAAGAGCAGAAAATTTGTGATCAATTATGTGCCTCCGAAAACAGCCTCATGGGAGGAGAGTGAACATAAAAGTATGTTAGAGGACACAAAGATAGCATTAACTAAAATAATGGAAGACGGAGGAAGAATAGTTATGATGGGAGACTTTAATTGCAAAGAAATCTGCTGGGAAGAAATGACAGTAAAGAGTGGTGATGACTCATGGGGAAATGCTCTACTTGAGATGATTACTGACCATTCAATGACACAATGGATACAAGAGAACACTAGGTATAGAAATGAAGAAGAACCATCGAGGCTAGACTTAATAATTACATCTGAACCTAGAATAGTGGACAAGATTGAATATAAAACACCAATAGGTAAAAGTGACCACATATTGATTGAACTGGAACTTAATGAAGAAAAATATATGAAAAGAAATGAACAATATAGAAAAGGAAGAATGATGTATGAAAAAACAAACTTTGATAAAATAAGAGAATTCTTCCAACAAGAAAACTGGGAAGAAATATACAAAGAAGAAACATCAGTGGAAGAGAAATGGAATATCTTGACAAAAATTTACAAAAAATGAGTGGAAAAGTATGTCCCAAGACAAAAACAAGAAAAAGAATATGTAAAATGCTGGTACAACAAAAGTTGTAGGGAGTTAAAAGACAAAAGAGACAAAGCCTGGACCAGATGGAAAAAAGACAGAAGACCTGAAAAATGGAAAATATATACTGGTTATAGAAATGAATATGTACAAAAGTGCAGAGAGGAAAAAAGAAAATATGAAAAAGATGTTATAGAAAAGTGTAAAGATCAACCAAAACTATTCTACAGATTTGTAAACAATAAACTGAAAAACAAACAAGACTTGGAGAAATTAAGACAAGGAGGAGTTGAATACACTGAGGAAATGGAAATGGCAGAAATTATGAACAAACATTTTAAATCAGTGTTTACAAGGGAAAATATACAACCTGAAGAGATTGAGTGGAAGGAAAAAGTCCCCCCTATGGAAGAAATAGAAGTAACAAAGAATGAAATATTGACACACTTGGGTAATTTTGATGTCAGAAAATCGCATGGGCCAGATGAAATAGCAAACTGGATTCTGAAAGAATGCAGAATGAACTGGCAGACAAAATACATAGCATAATAAGCAGTTCCTTAAAAGAAGGAAAAGTTCCAGAAGATTGGAAAAAAGCAAATATAGTACCTATATATAAAGGAGGAAATAAAGAAGAACCTACCAACTATAGACCAGTCTCTCTAACAAGTACAATAGCAAAAATATGTGAAAGAATTATCAAAAGTAGATGGGTAAAATACTTGGAAAAAAACAACGTACTAAATCCAAGGCAATTTGGATTCAGACAAGGACGATCATGCGTCACCAATTTAATATGTTTCTATTCAAGGCTAATAGATATAATACAAGAAAGAGATGGATGGGCTGATTGTGCATTTCTAGACCTAAAAAAAGCTTTTGACAAAGTACCACATAAGAAGCTGCTTAAGAAATTAGAATATGAAGGAGGAATACAAGGTAAATTGCTAAATTGGATGGAAGACTTTTTGCAAGACAGAAAAATGAGAGTAGTGATAAGAGATCAGCACTCAAAATGGAATGAAGTAATAAGCGGTGTCCCGCAGGGAACAGTTCTGGCCCCAATAATGTTTGCTATATATATTAATGATATGGATGAAGGAATTGAAAGCTATATGAGCTTCTTTGCAGATGATGCAAAACTACTGAAAAGAATGAAAACTGAAGAAGATTGTGAATCACTACAGAGAGATCTAAATAAAGTACAGGAATGGAGTAGGAAGTGGGAGATGGAGTTCAATACAAAAAAGTGTAGTATAATGGAATTTGGAAAAAGCAAAAACAGAATAACAGGATCATATAATTTGGGAGAAGAAGGAATAAAAAGAGTAGAAAATGAGAAGGACCTAGGAGTCATTGTTATGAATAATATGTCACCTGAGAAACATATAAATAAGATTTTTGGAGAAACTTATAATTTAATAAGAACAATCAAAGTGGCATTTACATACCTGGATGAAGAAATGGTGAGGAAAATCCTAATCACCCTGATAAGACCAAGATTGGAATATGCAGCAACGATATGGTCACCAAGTACAAAAAAAATGTATAAAAAAACTTGAAAGAATACAAAGAGCAATTACAAAATTGGCACCAACACTCTCAAAACTAACATATGAAGAGAGACTACAAAAACTTAAACTACAGACACTAGAGCAAAGAAGAGAGAGAGGAGATTTGATAACTATTTACAGAATCATGAAAGGCATAGAAATTACTGATAGAGAGAATCTGATAAAATGGGATGACAGAAATACAAGAGGACACGGAAAGAAAATAAAAAAAGACAGCTATAGAAGAGATTTGAAAAAGAACAGCTTTCCTCACAGAGCAATAGACAGTTGGAACAAGTTAGATGAGAAAGTGGTGTGTGCAAAAACAATACACGAATTTAAAAATAGTTTAGATAAAATGAGATATGAAGACGGGATCCCACGAGCATAGCTCCCCTTCCCGTAAAATACAACTAGGTAAATACAACTAGGTAAATACACACACACACACACACACACACACACACACACACACACACACACACATACATACACGCACATACATACATACATATACATATATATATATATTTATATATATATATATATATATATATATATATATATATATATATATATATATATATATATAATTTTTAACGGAGACAAAACATTCATAGCGACAACTTTTTCGTACCTTCTTAGGGGATGCACTATACATTATGTCGAGTGATATTACGAATTAACATAAATCTGTATTTTTCTGTTTTAATTGATAAATTTACGGGTTCTTATAATAACTTTATGTTCAAATAACTTATAATGTTTATTCGCAAGACATCATTTCCTGATTAGCGACATTTGGTAACTTCCTGCTGGGAAGTTAAATGTAGAGCACCGGTTTTGCATAATACGTCTTGTAATGAACATGTGTAACAGCTGTATAATTATTTTACTTTTGATGTGTTGCCATTTGCAACAAGAGGGTAAAGGTGGCTGCGAAATGTGACGTTGGTTATGTAAAAAGAAATGAAATGGATCGTGAAATATTTGACACGGTTGATGCAGACGTGTTAATAACACAAAGCTATTTTCATAGACAGACTCTATACCTTTTGACCATCAACGTCACATTTTAGCGCCTCGTGTGTGTGTGTGTGTGTGTGTGTGTGTGTGTGTGTGTGTGTGTGTGTGTGTGTGTGTGTGTGTGTGTGTGTGTGTGTGTGTGTGTGTGTGTGTGTGTGTATGTGTGTGTGTTGAAGTAGAAAGGATGTGTGAATCTATGATACTCCGTGTAGATATATTACGAGACTTTCAACGCATCACAAGGTGTTTATTCGTCTGACGTACCTGGGCGTATAAGAAGGGCAGAAATTGTTCAATAAAACGTACGAGTAATACTAATATGATCTTTACATCAAGCACATACTTAACAATAGATCGCTCACGTATTTCGTTCTCGACAATCCACTAGGGCTTCTGTACTTAAAGACACTATCCTTCTGTTATTAACCACTTCAGTACGAGTCAAATTCTCGTGCGCAGCATCTGCTGCCATATGTACGATGCATCAGACTACTCGCATTATAAAATATAAAGTAACTGCTGTATTATTCGTTCTCTTTTACCCTAAATAATAATAAACTCAGAAAATGTGATAAAACCAGTTCACAGGTTAACTCATGTCCAAGTACAATATATATATATATATATATATATATATATATATATATATATATATATACATATATATATATATATATATATATATATATATATATAGTTTGTGTGTGCGTGTGTGTGTGTGTGTGTGTGTGTGTGTGTGTGTGTGTGTGTGTGTGTGTGTGTGTGTGTGTGATTCACCTTGGTCTTCGGATCACGTGTTGGACTCGTGATCGACAGCTATTTCCCTCCCGGAAGAGAGCTCAGAACTTGTATGACCGATCTATGGGTAATGCTATGGCCTTACACGCACAAACACACCCAACTCCCCGCCCACGAGAGTTGGAGTAACGACTCGAAGCGCAGCGATACTTAGATAATTTCGGCCTCGGGTAGGATTCGAATCAGGTACCGCCGGTACCGCCATACTGACAGTCTGGGACTCTATAAACCGCACCCTGTGTTTATGTGCGTATATATATATATATATATATATATATATATATATATATATATATGTATATATATATATATATATATATACATTGACTCCGACATCCTCGTGTACTCACTCGCGCCTCATAACGCCTAAGTAGACGTCATTGTTTTGTTATTAAGCATCATTTTGTGTTCATGGAGTTAAGGACTATTTACACAGCCAAACGGTTTGTCAAACTCGTTTGGCAAACAACTGTGTGAAGTGATGTTTGACCGAGTGAATCGGGTATTTGGTTGTCAAACATGTTCGACAAACGTGTTTGACAACCAAATACCCCCATTCACATGGTCAAACTTCACTTCAAACACTTATTTGACGAACCGGGTTTGACAAACCGTTTGACCATGTAAATGGCCCTTTAGGTAGGAGTTCTGGCAAAGCGAGTTGGTTGTGGGTGTATATAGGAACTTATCATTTCTAAATTAATGAAATGTTGGAGTGTCATATCAGAATGTTTGCGTTAAAGTTTGAAAAGAAGAATCATTTCTTGGACAAAAGTGTGAAGAGAGAACATGGATGTTGGCGTTGATTCTCAAAGAATTGTAATGAAACTGTCGTTTGAGAAAGTGGGAGATTGTGGTTGAGTAACTAGGGCATTCAAGTACAATGTGTGATATGTTCACTATATACCCACTATCGGAGAAATAACGGAAGTAGAGGGAAACTGTGTATTTCGACTACTGTCTGTAGTCCTCTTCAGCAGAATCTGTTGAAAAGGACTACAGATAGTAGTCGAAATATACAGTTTCCCTGTACTTCCGTTATTTTTTCTCCGATAGTGGGTTTATAGTGAACATTTACAAATGTGTTATAACATACTAATTTCCAATGTGTGATATATTAAGAGGAGCACTTTGAGAGTAGGACTGTTGTGAACCATAGTTTCACCCGCGCCTCTGTCCTTATGGAAAATCTCGCTACTTACATAAGAGTAGGAGAGAGAGTCGTCATTAATCATAATAAGTCTTTGAACGATAAGAGGACGTCATGTTCTTATTAAAGATTAATGTAGTCTTAAAGTGTCACGTACGGTTATGGCAAGAGAGCCACGGACGTGCATGAGGTTCTGATAATTTCCAAATATCTGGTGTTTCTGTTTGTATTTGTTTTACATTTCTTATTTCTATTTATCTTTCATTTTTTTTTTCCTTTGCTGGTACATTGTGACAAGTTGATGAAGGTGGGAAAAGAAGTCACGGGGGGTCTAGTTCCGAGTTCCTGAGTTTATTCCTGACCGGTTTCGCTCTGGAAAAAGAAGTCACGGGTCTAGTTCCGAGTTCCTGAGTTTATTCCTGACCGGTTTCGCTCTATGTTTCTTCAGAGGAATGCGAAGTAACATAGAGCGAAACCGGTCAGGAATAAACTCAGGAACTCGAAACTAGACCCGTGACTTCTTTTTCCACCTTCATCAATTTATTCCTTTATTCTTTTGTTGTTAATGTAGCATCTCGTATATCTTATTCGGTAGCGAAGGAAATATTGTAGTGATCCTAAAAAACTGTAGATATCTGAAGAGAGTTATCCGCGTTTTGTGTATAAACTTGTCACACGTGTCCTGCGATAAGGACCTGTGTTATCGCGCTTGCTCAGAGAGCGTGTTGGGTCCAGTATTCAAAGGACTGTTAGTGAAACAGGAGTATACTTGGTATTCGTAATTAATTTTGATTTGTGTGAGGGTCTGGTAAAAAATTCCGAAGGGATTGTCTGTCATCAGTCTCAGCTTCAAAGGTAGAAAGTTTTAATTTTATTTTATTTTTATTTGACCTTATTTTATTTGATCTTATTTTATTCTATTTCATTTTTATTTTGTTTTATTTTATTTCATTTTATTTTATTTTATTTTATTTCATTTTATTGTATTTTTTAGGAAGTCGAGAGTTGAGGATCAGGGAGATTGGTGTGTGTTGACTTTATGTATGGATGGTTTGTCTTTGCACAGCGTCCTTTGTATGGTGACTGATAATGAGGTAGAAACGAACACACACACACCACACACACACACACACACACACACACACACACACACACACACACACACACACACACACACACACACACACACACACACACACACACACACACACACACACACACACACGAAACTTGTAATTGTGACAGTGATGGTCATAAGATTCGAAGGCTCTGTCCATAAAAATAGCTTTGTACCACTACATCTTCACCAAAATGTCTGACATCTTTCTCTGCGTCTTCTGTCATTCTGAGGACTTGTTCATAATAGTAAGTTATCGGGCTCACAGACTCTGCAATGCGGTACGCAGTAGCGTGACAATTTGGCTACATCGTAACCCATAATCATAGCTCATGTGCGGTGTATTTACGTCTAATGCTTTTGAATATATTATAACTTTAGAACCGTATACTTTTTATCAGAAATTCTTCCTTGATTGAATGCAGCTAAATATAAACTATATTGAAATATTTAAATGTATCTCGGAAATTGAATGTAGCACCAATGTAAACAGTGTAGCATAAGTTAACAGCTTGAAGGGTTGGTTTCACGTGAGACGTCTTCAGGTTGTACATCATCGTAAAGGGGCTATCACACTGGGCTATTTTTCCTTCAGCATCCTACCTCCAACCTCCATTTGAATAACTAGAATATCATTTCGCTTACAGAAATCTAGACTTCTCTAAGGGCATTTCAAGAGTATGTCTAACATTCGTATAGGTTCACAATCTCTTAGTTCATCATTTAGCTTTGCTATACATGACGGAATGATGATTTGATATTTGGAGATTTGAGAAATAGAATATCCTAACCAAAGTCGTTTTTACTCAAACGAACTCTCAACTGTCGGCGTTGGTGAAGCCCGTGGAAGCTCAGTGTGATATCACCTTAAGCGCAGAAAGTAGCCCGACTTGGGTATCGATCTCGGAATCACAAGGAGGCTCGAACTTTGAGTACAAAGCCTTACTTAAACCAAATTCTACCCTCAACTAAAGGTTTATGAAGATCAAATAGAAGCAAATAATTGTCTCTTAATCTTTCCCGACCTAAGATCCATCTATAGTCAGGTCTAGGGGGTGTAGCACTCCCTATACTTCTGGTGACCAAATCCTACCATCAACCAAAGGTATATGAAGATCGCATAGGAACAAACCAGTGTCTCTTAATCTTTTCCGACCTTAACACCTTCTGTAGTCAGGTCTGGGCAGTGTAGCACTCCCTATACTTCTGGTGACCAAATCCTACCATCAACCAAAAGTTTATGAGGATCGTATAGGAACAAACCAGTGTCTCTTAATCTTTTCCGACCTAAGCGCCATCTGTGGTCAGGTCTGGGTAGTGTAGCACTCCCTATACTTCTGGTGACCAAATCCTACCATCAACCAAAAGTTTATGAGGATCGTATAGGAACAAACCATTGCCTCTTAATCTTTTCCGACCTCAGCGCCATCTATAGTCAGGTCTAGGTAGTGTAGCACTCCCTATACTTCTGGTAACAGAGACTACACGTGTTACATGACTACAGGAAACAGTCTTCCAGCACCCCCAGGGTAAGAAACATTGCTGTAGACCCTCGTCAGTTATAACTTTGGGTCATGTAATTATAATGTCGTTTCTGACAGCTGGGAAATTACTCTGTCACGAGAATATAATCATATATGTACCAGCTGTGCTCGCAAGTTGTGTGTGTGTGTGTGTGTGTGTGTGTGTGTGTGTGTGTGTGTGTGTGTGTGTGTGTGTGTGTGTGTGTGTGTGTTTCGCTACGTGTTCTTATGTTTATATAAACATACATATGTGTGTACCTATATACATTTTCACATAACTTTGATTACATTTTTGTGTCAGCCGAGAGAAATGTGATGGCGGTAATTCTTATCCTCACTTAATCACAAAACTATTGTGTTCTTAGGTGAACATATAAAATTCTGTAAAGGAATAAAGGTTGAACATGGGTACATGAGGCGTCCAGAAACAGAGGGGCATCCCAGCCAATTTTACTGGTTGAGAGTTATGCACGGATAGTGAAAGCCGTAAGCCTTCTCTACACACACAAACACACACACACACACACACACACACACACACACACACACACACACACACACACACACACACACACACACACACACACACACACACACACACACACACACACACACACACACACACACACACACACACACACACACACACACACACACACACACACACACACAGACACAGACACAGACACACATTCTGGACGCTTCATATACGTTTATTTTATCCGCGTGTTTGATACTTTATCTAAAGGGTTACTTTTACCTTTATGGTTGTGTATATATGTGGAAGGATAAGTAATGATAACCTACTTGAGATGATCATTTAACGGACGTCAGTTAGGATCATCTCACAGTCATTTGTCTTCATAACCCATCAGCACACACGCCTCCACCCGGAGGTGCTTCCTTGATGGGCTGGCACTTAGTCCTTGGACCAAGCTAAGGATTTCTATCACCTTTCATCCACTGAATTACCGTATTTTCATCCAAGGTTAATGGGCTACATCTCTTGGATTGGCTTGGTAACAGACCCACACACTTGCAACACAAACTACTTCAACGTATCTTCCCAGAGAGATCTATGGTAGGGTGCGAGGACTGTGGGGGGAGCTCACGTTTCCAGGCAGAGAAAGAGAAAGCAATAATTGGTTAATTAATATTCTCTCGAAGCCTTTGGGATGCAGATCCGTAGACGTCATAGGCTCGGGACAACACAAGGATCGAATAACTTTGCAGATTCGAACACGCGGGTTTTATTTCGTTCACGATTCTCATAAATGTGAGTTCGTGTTAGCGTGTGTATGCGGATTTGTACACGTGTATATGCTCTTACGTTTAGAACGTCGGCCTCTATGCGTGTTTCCGTTTGTGTGTTCTTGCACGTCCGTATGCGCGTGTGGGAGTTATATTCATACCAAAAACGGGTTATTATAATGTAATTCCAAAGCGCAAATAGAGGGAATATGGAATGAAATTAGTGGTCAGACCTTTTTGTTGGATCAAACGAAGTCAAGATGAATAAGCTTAGTGGTTGATTATAGTCAATTGGTTCGTGGATTGTTTAAGATAGCGTCCACATGTGGTGCTAACGAGTAACGAACCCGGCGAAGTGGGACGGCGCGAAGCTCCCACTGATGAAATTAGATTGCGATTAGATAGCGATTAGGTTGCGATTATGTTGCTATTAGATTGCGATTAGGTTACGAATAGGTTGTGATTAGGTTGCGATTAGATTGCTATTAGGTTGTGATTAGGTTGCGATTAGGTTGGTTTTAGATTACTATTATATTGCGATTAGGTTGCGAATAGGTTGTGATTAGATTGCGAATAGGTTGCGATACCACCTACCTATGAGACGGATAGCTGTGGCTACCCACCTTGTGTTCTTGAAAAAGGGTTATCACACTGGGCTATTTTTCCTCCCACATCCTACCTCCAACCTCTATTTGAATAACTAGAATATGACTTCGCTTACAGAAATCTAGACTTCTCTAAGAACATTTCAACAGTATGTCTAACATTCGTATAGGTTTACAATCTCTTAGTTCATCATTCAGCTTTGCTATATATGACGGAAAGATAATTTGATATTTGGAGATTTGAAAATTCAAATATTGTAACCGAAGTCGTTTTTACTCAAACGAACTCTCAACGGTCGGCGCTGGTGAAGCCCGTGGAAACTGCCCAGTGTGATAACCTCTTAAGGTGCGCCGACGTCAGTCTCCAACAAAGGACCCACCGGACGAAACGCTGGGAATTCTAAAAAGGATTGGCAACATAAAAACTAATTAAATTTTCACACTGAATACAAATCAGACGAGAATTAACGGTCTCAAGTTGTCAGGAAGTAGATTATTTCTGGTAGTGGGTAGAAACAACTTCACCAACCGTGTAGTCAGTGAATGGAATAAACTTCCTGCAGAGGCATTGCAATGTAGTACGGTTCGATGTTCTAAGATTCATTTAGGTAAACACTTAAGCAAGATGCTGTAATGCCTGCCTGTCTTTTTTATCATTATTAATTTCTTCATTCAACTATCTAATCTTAGCTTCCGACTTAGTTATCGATCCTGAGTGATCATATGTGGTCTGGTGTAATCCTGCCCCCTTCCCTCCTTCCCTCCTTCCCTCCTTCTCTCCTTCCTATTTATATTACGGGTCGGGACGCACCATCTCGTGATGCCTTAATACATTTTATCACATGTTAGCTGCTTGTGTGGACTCACTATAACTCGTAATTCTTGTTTACATGTTCTTGTTTTGCTAAATAACCTTTCAAGGACTTGACACAGTAGATATGGTGCTATATATTCTTTTGTGTATGAGAAAGAGGGAACCCCACTCACCTATTTGTAAATTCACTAAGCGTTTGTCTCATTACATTAGAATAAAGGCTAGCAATAGCAATTACATTTCTTTTTAGTCCATATCATGCTGGGCGCTATCGTTTGCATGTATTAGTACAGAAGTCCTGTTTCACCGAAATTAGGGTTAGCTTACGTGAATGAGAAACAAATATTACATAACCTTATTTTCAGCTCGGTTGAGCCATGGTCACACTATCACGACAAATGAGTTCGTTTGAGTAGAAACGACTTCGTTTGCAATTTTTGTATTTTTCGAATCTCCAAAAGTCATGTTACCCTTGCGTTATATTATGAGAATCTGAATGACGAACTAAGAGAAGTTAAACCTAGAATAGGAATATTAGACACATTGTTGAATTGTTGACTTAGGGAATTCTAGAATATTGTAGGCGAAGTCTTCCCGCAGGTTTTCGAATTCACAACATTTGGCGAGGATCGTGATAGTGTGATGGGGGCTTTACACACTAATGAGCGTTCAAGTAACCTTATCCACCACAATAGTTCACTCGATATCATCGTTAGCCCGCCTACCAGTACGAGAATTTAAAAAATGACGAGGTTTTGGTTTTGTAGTCGTTCAGACGAACCCTAACGACTGTGAAAGCGAGCGAGACTCCACGCCCTATGTTGGGGAGCTTCTTTGATCTGGCCCTTTCACACTAGCGGTTTGAACCGCGGCGGTTCGTTTACAATGTAAGTCAATGGGGACGTTCACACACAACAGCGCAGTTTTATCCCTTGACTATGCAGTACTATCGCGGTTTCCGTGCGGTTCAAACCGTTCGTGTGAACAGGGCCTAATGGTCGACTGGATTGAGTATTGACGACCTGGATCCCTTATGAGGACTGAAATATTACATTACACACACACACACACACACACACACACACACACACACACACACACACACACACACACACACACACACACACTCACTCTCTCTCTCTCTCTCTCTCTCTCTCTCTCTCTCTCTCTCTCTCTCTCTCTCTCTCTCTCTCGTTTAACATCAGTGATCATTTTAATTCGATTATCACTAATGCGTGTGACGTCACCAGCCCCGGGTGCTTGCGTCACAGGTATGATGATGATGAGGCTGTTGATACGTACGGAGGGACATGGTGACGGCATGTGATGATGTCCATTATCACCAGTGTGACGTCAATCAAGTCACACTGATGATAATGATGTTAAAGATGAATCATGCTTTCGGCAAATATGCCGTAAATGTTTAAGGGTGGTGGCAGTGATGGTGGTGGTGGTGATAATGATAGTGATGGTGGTGGTGATGGTGGTGGTAGTGGTGTTGCTGTTGGTGGTGGTGATGATGATGATGATGATGATGATGATGATGATGATGGTGGTGATGATAGTGGGATGGTGATAGTGACGATGACGACGACGACGACAATGATGATGATGATGATGATGATGATGATAGTGGGATGGTGATGGTGACGATGATGATGATGATGATGATGATGATGATGATGGTGGATGCTGCTGCTGCTGATGATGACGATGACGACGACAGTGACGAACACAAACTTGATTTTTCTAGACAACAATGGCAACAACGATCACTATGTTGGAAATTATAACTAAATACGTATATATTCCGACAGAGCGGTGATTGGAACATCAAATATTATAATTTGCATACTTATCAGTGGTGCGATAACGTACAAAAGAGACACATTGTGTTATGTCGAGTGCTGCAGGAGAACCTGTGACTGAAGAGGAAGAGGAAGAGGAAGAGGTGAAAGGAGAATGAAGGAGAACGAGAACGAAGAGAACCAGGAGAAGAGGAGGAGAAAGAGGAAAGGAGTAGGAAGAAGGGGAAGAAGGGGAGGAGGAGGAAGACGTAGGAGAGGAGGAGGAAGTAGAAAAGGAAGAAAAAGAAGAGGAAAAAGAGATGATGATGATGATGATGATGTTGATGATGATAATGATGATGAGGAGGAAGAGGAGGAGAAGGAGGAGGAGGAGGTGGAGGAGGAGGAAAAGAAGAGGAGGAAGATGAAGAAGAAAAAGAAGAAGGAGGAGGAGAAAAAAAGGTAGAAGGGGAAGAAAAGGAAGAGGAGGAGGAGAGGAAGAAGGAAGAGAAGGAGTAGGAGGAGGAGGAAGAAAAGTAGGAGGAGGAGTATGAAAAAGGAGGAGGAGGAGGAGTAGAAAGTATAAGACGAGGAAGAGGAGAAGGAAGGAGAGGAAGAGCGAAGTAGACGAAGAAAAGGGGAGAATTAAGAAAACGGGAAAGAAGAAAACAAGAAAGATGAGGAGTATTAGGAGGAGAGGAGGAGAAATAGGAAGGCAAGAGGGAAACAAACAAAGAAAGAGATGGAAATTAGAGGAGAATGAAGAACAGGAGAAGGGGGGAAAGAAGAGGACAAGGAGGAATAGGAGGGAAAAAATGAGAAGAAAGAAGGGAAAAGGAGGGGGAGGGGAAGAGGAGGAGGAGGAGGAGGGAATAGCCATTAGATTGTGAGGTGATAAGAGATAAGTATAATAGAGGAAGCCATGGTCAAAATACTTTTTCCGAGATCATGACCGCCATGGACTTATCGCGGGATTAGACGACTCTGCAGCTTCGTTGGTGTGAAATCTACCTTTTTAAACGCCACAAGTGTCGAGGGGATTTTATCCTTTTACTTCAGCTGCCGTTAAGTGATTTTATTTAGCCGCACGTGAACCCTTAGGCCCCTTTCACACGCATCGACTTTTTGCCGTGCGCCGTCCACGACACGACGTCGCGTTCTCCAACAACAATGGGTGTCTATGGACGCTTTCACACGTGGTCGTGTGAAAGCTCGGCACGATGACCTCGCTCGACCCCAGCCAGATGCACATGCCAATAACAGAGAAAGAGTTGAGGCAGAAGATGAGGAGTTTACGCTAGGAGGCGCTGAGTAGCTGCGGTCGACGCCGTCACCTTTGCTCCATGGACTGTTGGAAGGCAGGTAATAACAGTTCTTGCTGGAAATCGGAGAGAAATGCGAGACTCGAACGCGGTACTAGGAAAATACGAGACCAGCATGCTTCCGATTGCGACGAGATTTCACTTGTATTTATTTTCGCGTTACTTTTAACGATATGTATTTTTTGGCTGTAGCCAGGCGAATTTATTCAGTAAAGGGAAAGCGAATAACAGATGTTATAAATAGAACAAAATTGAGAAGGGCTGGGCATGTGGCGCGTATGGAGGACCATAGAATTCCAAAACGAGTTATGATGGGTAGAATGCCTGGAAGAAGACCCAGAGGGAGACCTCGAATGAGATGGATGGATGGATGGATGGTGTGGATGCGGAGATGGACAGTAGAGGAATAGATAAAGGAACCTGGATGGAAGCAGCACAGGACCGAAGGGCATGGAGAGGATTACCGTCAGAGGAACAGAATCTACCTGAGGTTCAAGATCCAACGGAGTGAGTGAGGGAAAGCGAAAGGGGAATTAAATATATTGCGATAAAAGTCTGTGTCGGCTAAGACCTGGAGTTTGTAAGAAGGAACATGTGTGACGGAATGCTCCCTCGCCCGTTATGGTGAAGATCTCGAGCCCAAAGCTTCTCAGGAACATTCTTTAGAGGAAAAAAAAAAAAAAAACGTTCCATTGCGTGCTACCCCAAGACTTTTGCTCGTTCTTGCTTTCAGTTGGTGGTTGTGTGGAAGTAACGGTGTTGTCAGGATGGTGGTGATGTTAATAGTAACGAAGAAAAGGATTGTGGGGATAATGTGAGTATGGTAGTTTCTTCATGATGGAGTTTCTGCGTTATAGTGATGAAAATGGTAGTGATGTTAATAAAAAAAAGAAAAGGATTGTGGAGATTATGTGAGTATGGTAGTTTCTTCATGGAGTTTCTGTGCTATAGTGATGAAAATGGTACATACATACATACATATACAAAGGCTTTTTTCCCCCTTACACGGGAGGTAGTCAAAAGAAAAAGGCGTAGAAACCACTCCCACCCATTCCATCTCCTACATATGTATGTAATATGTAGTATGTAGATAGTGATGTTAATAGTAACGAAGAAAAGGATTGTGAAGATAATGTGAGTACGTTAGTTTCTTCATGAAGGGAATTCCTGTGGTATGGAGATGAAAATCTTTGTGGTGATAATACCAATGCCATACTCCCAGGTGGAGGGAGGAGGGACGTGGAGGTAGGAGGCACGTGGAGAGTCGAGGGTGGGAGTGAAGGTAGGTAATTAAACCGAGGTGGAAGAGTGAAAGGGTTGCGTGGGAGGGGGAGTGAGAGGGAGTCGAAAGGAAGGGAGTGACAGCACACGAGATGCGAACGTGTTGGTGGTGGGTGAGTTGGTGAAGGAGGAGTTGAGGGAGAAGGAGAGGTCTTGCTACCTAACAAGCCGCTCTTGGTACATCGTCTTTAACGGCAGCGCCCGCCGGCAGCAGCGGTGGTAGTGAGGCTAGTTGTGAGGCTAGTGACTACAGTAATTTCCAAGGTTGTGAGGATGGTGGGATGAGGATAAGGATAAGGATAATTAGTAGTGAGACTAGTTGTGAGGCTAGTGACTACAGTAATTTCCAAGGTTGTGAGGATGGTGAGATGAGGATAAGGATAAGGACAATTAGTAGTGAGGCTAGTTGTGAGGCTAGTGACTACAGTAATTTCCAAGGTTGTGAGGATGGAGGGATGAGGATAAAGATAAAGATAATTAGTAGTGAGGCTAGTTGTGAGGCTAGTGACTATAGTAATTTCCAAGGTTGTGAGGATGGTGGGATAAGAATAAGGATAAGGATAATTAGGATACTATTGGTGAAAATGTTATAATTGTTGTGAGGCTAGTGACTACAGTAATTTCCAATGCTGTCAGGATGGCAGGATAAGGATAAGAATAAGTATAAGGATAGTTAAGATACTATTGATGAAAAGGTTATAATGATTGTGAGTCTAGTGACTATAGTATTTTCCAAGGTTGTGAGGATGGTGGGATGAGGATAAGGATAATTAAGATCTTGTTGGTGAAAAGGTTCCGATGGTAGTGAGGCTGGTTGTGAGGATAGTGACTATTGAAGTTTCCAAGATTGTGAGGATGGTAGGATGAGAATAAGGATAATATATTGTTAGTGAATAGGTAGTGAAACTGGTCGTGAGGATCGTGAGTATAGCATTACTAAGGTGGTGAGGATAATAGGATGGTAACGAATGTAGTTAGGAGGATGAGGATGATGTTAGTGGGAGGGATATGGTAGTAGCGGTAGTTGAAGTGATGGTATAATGATGGTATAATGATGGTATAATTCTTGTTGCTTCGACCTTCGCTGACTGGAAGATCACAGCTTAGTTTAAGTCAACAGCGGCTTCGGGCCTTCTCCATAGATATTTCTTGGGGAAAAAAAATGAACTTTTGTATGCGTTGTATTAGTGTAGGTCTGCTTCTGTCATCGGTTAACAGAAGGAGAAAGGGGACTGCAGTAGGAGGAGGAAGAGGAAGAGAATGAGGAAGAGAAGGAAGAGGAGGAGGAGGAGGAAGAAGAGGAGAAAGAGGAAGAGAACGAGGAAGAGGAGGAGGAGGTAGAGGAGAAGGAAAAGGAGGAAAAGAAAGAGAACGAAGAAAAGGAGGAAGAGGAAGAGAATGATGATGAAGAAGAAAACCAGGAAGAAGACGAAGAAGAGAATGAGAAAAAGGAGGAGGAGAAAGAGGAGAAGGAGAAAAAGGAGTAGGAGGAGGAAGAAGAGGATGAAGAGGAAGAGAACTAGGAAGAGGAGGAGGAGGGAGAGGAGAAGGAAGAGGAGGAATAGAAAGAGAACGAAGAAGAGGAAGAGGAAGAGAACGATGAAGAAGAAGAAAACCAGGCAGAGAACAAAGAAGAGAACGAGAAAGAGGAGGAGAAAGAGGAAGAGGAGGATGCAGAAGAGGAGGATGTGGAAGAGGAGGATGAAGAGGAAAAGAATAAGGAAGAGGAAGAGAACGAAGAAGAGGAGAGAGCAGTCACCAGTCGTCTGCTCCTCTTGGGTGAAAAAATGGAGGAAGAGGAAGAGGAGGATGAAGAGGAAGAGAACGAAGAAGAGGAGAAGAGGAAGAGGAAGAGGAGGATGAAGAGGAAGAGAACGAAGAAGAGGAGAAAGCAGTCACCAGTCGTCAGCTCCTCTTGGATGAAGAAGTGGAGGAAGAGGAAGAGGAAGAGGAAGAGAACGAGGAAGAGGAAAAAGTAGTTACCAGTCGTCAGCTCCTCTTGGGTAAAGAAGTGGAGGAAGAGGAGGAGGAAGAGGAAGAGAACGAAGAAGAGGAAGAGAACGAAGAAGAGGAGAAAGCAGTCACCATTCGTCAGCTCCTCTTGTGTAAAGAGGTGAAGGAAGAGGAGGAGGAGGAGGATCGAGAGGAAGAGGATGATGAAGAGGAAGAGAATGAGGAAGAAGAAAAAGCAATCACCAGTCGTCAGCTCCTCTTGGGTAAAGAAGTGGAGGAAGAGGAGGATGAAGAGGAAGAGAACGAAGAAGAGGAAGAGAACGAAGAAGAGGAGAAAGCAGTCACCATTCGTCAGCTCCTCTTGGGTAAAGAGGTGAAGGAAGAGGAGGAAGCGGAGGATGAAGAGGAAGAGGAGGATGAAGAGGAAGAGAACGAAGAAGAGAAGAAAGCAGTCACCAGTCGTCAGCTCCTCTTGGGTAAAGAAGTGGAGGAAGAGGAAGAGGAGGATGAAGAGGAAGAGAACGAAGAAGAGGAGAAAGCAGTTACCAGTCGTCAGCTCCTCTTGGGTGAAGAAGTGGAGGAAGAGGAAGAGGAGGATGAAGAGGAAGAGGAGGATGAAGAGGAAGAGGAGGATGAAGAGGAAGAGGAGGATGAAGAAGAAGAGAACGAAGAAGAGGAGAAAGCAGTTATCAGTCTTCAGCTCCTCTTGGGTAAAGAGGTGGAGGAGAGAGAGTCAGAAGTGATAGAAAGAGATCTCGTCCTCTGCGTCTGGCGAATGAGAGTCCGTCCCTTGAGCTTGGTCTGCATCTCCAACAGGACGTTAGGATGTTGATGGAATCTGAAGACAAAGAGACGGGGACACGATTCTCCCCGACGTCCTTCTTGCGGGACCACCACAAGCAAGGACCTGTGTTTGATCTAAGGTGATGGTGAAGGTGATTGTGATGGTGGTGAAGGTGGTTGTGGTGGTTGTGGAGCAACTGGTGATGTTGTCGATGAGAGCTTGAGAGCTTGTGTGGTGATGATTCATATGATAGTGATGGTGTGACTAGTGTTGCTAAGAGGTGCTAGTTTTAACGATAGTGGACCTGATTATGATGGGATTGATAGTGATGATGAGGTATTGTCTTTCCCTCAAATCCCAAACGATTCACAAAACCACATACATGCATTATGAATATATATATATTCACTATAAACCCACTATCGGAGAAATAATAACGGAAAATACAGGGAAACTGTATATTTCGACTACTATCTGTAGTCCTCTTCAGCAGAATGCTTACATGAAGTTAAGGTACAAGTATATATGAGGAAATGAGGGGTACATAGAAGGGGATGAGGAAAGTGGGGGGGGGACTCAGGTTACATGCCCTTGAAATGGTTGGGTCGAGGAAGGACAGTGGGTGATATTTTGTCCGACCGCTCTTGACATAATTTTGTTGACCGCTAACTTGGTAATACAATCTGGGGGCCACTGACCTTTAGAGGTATTAAAGTTAGGATAATGCTTTATTAGAGAAGATTCTACAATTTTTCTTCCATAGCTACAGTGTGATTTATGAATAATTGATCCATAATCCATATATATATATATATATATACATATATATATATATATATATATATATATATATATATATATCAAATAATTCCGACTGCCATCCCCAGATTCGAACCGGGCTCGTGAAATCACAAAGTCATCGTCTTCCCGACCGAGCTATTGACCCTATAAAATTCTCATACCAGGAATTTAATCTACTTCCGGAGGAACTATGTCGACTGCTAACTGCCGTCCGTACTTTTATTTTCAGAGAACCAGGGCAACTTAGCTAGTGGAATTATTTGATCGATATCACCGTCACTGGTGATTCTATTCAGATATACATACATACATATATATATATATATACATATATATATATATATACATATATATATATATATATATATATATATATATATGAATATATATATATATATATATATATATATATATATATATATATATATATATATATGCGGAAAAAACACTGGTAAATAAGAAACGTAGTCTGAACGTTTTCGTCTATTTAAGTCATCATCAAGGGAATGTTCTCGATGAGAGCTTGAGAGCTGGATGATGTCTTAAATAGACGAAAACGTTCGGACTACGTTTCTTATTTACCAGTGCTTTTTTCTGCAAATTATATTCAAGTGTCATTTGTGAAATACTGCCATATATATATATATATATATATATATATATATATATATGCATATATATATATAAATATATATATATATATATATATATATATTACATAAATATATAAGGTACAGACTAACTGTGAGACAGATCGCCATGCGCAGGTCATCGCTAGATGTGTCAACAATGGGGGTTTCCCCGGGACACGGGAAAGGGCTCAAGTTAAAATCGATGGATAATAGGTCAAATTCACCCCCCCCCACTGCCACTTACCATAGTTAAGAGTCAGTTCGACTTTATGTTTTAACAATTCTTGACTCCTTTAAACAGAATATCGTAACCATCTCATTTTTCAGCAAGGAAAAAATTATAAGGGTAAATTGCAAAACAATTTGGTTTGAAATATGTTTCATACAAGCGGAGTTTTGAGAAAGGATACAAATAGTGAACTGCTGTAATTATTTTTGCATTACCTTTGCTATTGAATTAACTTTACATATATCAGTCTCCAGTTTATTATCAAATATGATGGACCACAAAAAAGCGATGTTATTGAACACCAAATAATATATATATATGTATATATATATACATATATATATATTTATATATATATATATATATATATATAATTTCACTCTGGCTAGAAATGACCCTTGTTGAAAAATTTAAAAAATCAGCCTTTGTGTCTTAATTGTGAACATTAAAAGATATATATTTTCTAAAAAACAAAAATGTGTATTGACATAAAAACAAATGGAGGTCGCAAAGTGACGTCACGTGGAGGAATGGCCGTGGTGCCAGAGGTTTTCGTGATATTAACTAAGCGTAAATGAAATCTAAAAGAGTTTATTGACTACACAACAACACATAATGCACCATTTCGAAGATTATCGCCATGACTCTTTGGTGATGAGGATTTTATATCCTCATTTCCGAGGAAGTCTTGTGTTTCTGCTTCATTACACTTATGATCTTCATGGACTCGCCTCTTTCTTCCTGTATAGAGTCTGCCGGGCTGTAATTAGTCATATATATTTATGTATACACGTTTCTTGGAAACAGAAAAGTATGTATGCATATGTATATACATGTATATGTGTATATATATATATATATATATATATATGTATATATATGAAGATAGGAAGTCAACAGCAACGTTGGTGTTGTTCAGTTTGTACTGAAGCTTGCACTGTATCTTACGAATGACACTTATGTGGGAAGATTTGTGAGCATTCGTTGAAAATTAAAAGAAGGAGGGAGAGAGAGAGAGAGAGAGAGAGAGAGAGAGAGAGAGAGAGAGAGAGAGAGAGAGAGATAGAGAGAGAGGGGGGGGAGAGGGAATGAACTACTGCTTATTTTCCAAGATATCTTTCGGTTACAACTATCATTCCTTAGGGAGGGAAGCTTAAGAAATATGAGACTACTCTGTATACATAAGATAAGAAGTTAAGGAGCCTATGACGAGAGGCACGCATCTGCGGCCGAAGCCGTCACTTTCGGCCTATTTGCTTTAGGAACTGTAAAATGATAGTTACTGCTGGGATTCGGAGAGGAGTGCGGGATTCGAACCCACAAATAAGTGAAGGCTAGACCAACATGCATCCAATTACGCTACCAGCTGACAACCCTAGGATAGGACACGTTTAGATATCGATTTGGTCCACGTTGGTGACAGCAAGGTGATGAGCCGCGGGATGGTAATGTGTGTGGCAACACGCCACTACTGCAGTGTCCCCTTAACGCATATAACATCTTTGTAAAGTAAAATTACTAATCGTGGTCAATCTATTATATGTGTCCGTGGTGATCAAATTATATGTTGTAAATAATGTTATCACATAAAGGATAGCCCTTATAATGTAACAATCATCTTGAGTGTGGCATAATTGTATAGATTGTACAAAATTGTAAAACATGGATTGATCGTGTTAAGGTAGATCTGGATGATCAGGTGAAGAGAGTCTTGTTTTGAATCCGTCTGGGGTTGAGTCTTCCATATCCCAACAGAATTATAGTGATAATAATTATAATGCTAAAAATCGATTTATTGAATTAACAGCGATGCAGAGATACATTGACAAAATACAACTTGTGTAAATTTTAGAACTAGTCTAATTTGTGTACATAATGTCCTAGGCGTTGTTGTCCACATATGGTGTGTTTACTGCGACCGGGAGGTCGGGGCCTTATCAATGGACATCAGTTTGATGCTGATGGAAGAGTGATTCTGAGATATATAAACTGCTTCCTTCATTAAGAGACGAAAGGTTTTCCTTTCCCTGAGGAGAATTTGGGTGTTCGGTTCCAACATGTTTCTAACGAGGATGATATTAAGTTTTTATCTAGTGCGACGTTTGATGGTGCCGTTTATAGATGGAATACGAGTTTTTTATTAGAGAATGGAGTCGAAGTCTGTAGAGGTGCGGTGTTGCAAATCATCGGCAGTACAGGAGTATCCATACACGGCTTTAATTTCCTGAATTTTTTTCAGTTCCTGAAATTTTTCAGGAAGTGGGGAAACCACTGTTTGTGATCATCATTTTTTTTAATCTCTGATGGCGTTGACTTTCTTATCGAGGTTGTTGGAGACAACATTGTTTCTGATATTATTCAAAACCTAATCGTCTTTTTGTACCCTGTGTTCATTTGTCCTCTGTAATAAAGGTAGCGGATGCTCACTGGCCGAGCGGGTTAGAGCGTTTCTACTTGCGACGGATGTCGAGGTGACAGCGGTTCGAATCCTGCCGCGAGCGAGTTGGACCAAGGGCTTGGTTCATTAAATTTCACGCTACAAATTCCTCTGTAAGGAGCACCGTCCTAGCCTGCTGATAGGTGGAGTTTCGCGACGTTAAACCGAATCAATACAGATAGTTGCTGGTGTTTTGTCTCCGACTGTGTAATGTTGGTGAGCGAACAATTCCATCTTGTTAATAACCTAGTCGGTTTCGTCCTAAGAATATCCGTTGTTAACCATCGACGCGGTTACTCTTATCTAGCTCGATGTGGGTCTTAGTCCAAGAATGATAATGGGCGAATGTTCTGCTGATGAGGTCATGCCTCACGCTGCGTTTATGCCTCTCCGAGCACAACTTTGTGTCAATTAGGCCCAAACCAAGATTGGTTACCTTGACATAAACTTCTGTGGCTAAGTGATCGTTGCAATCATAAATGCAAACATCAAGAAGGGGAGGATGTAATTATTCTTCATTTCAGGTGGTAAAGGACATGGACTTGCGTAGTGTAAGCCTTATGGTCTCTTGCGGTCTCCTTTATTATTTCTCTATGTTCTTATGTTCTTAAGCTCGGTTGAAAAATGAGTATGTTCTTATGTTCTAATGTTCGGTTGAAAAAGTTTTCCTGGAAGAGCTGGACAAGTTTGGAGTAAACGTGTGTGTGTGTGTGTGTGTGTGTGTGTGTGTGTGTGTGTGTGTGTGTGTGTGTGTGTGTGTGTGTGTGTGTGCGTGCGTGCGTGCATGTGTCCGCAAAGCAGATAGCGAAATAAAACGACTGCAATGGCGAAAAAAGTAGGCTTGAGGCGGTGTCGCTCCTGTGCGAGTCTTCAATAGCTGAGGGCTTATATTGACGCTCTTGTAATTCTTAGCGCTCCCAAAGGAGGCGTGGAAGGAGTAGGAGCCGTGAACTGCGGACGTTGGAGAAGGAAGTCAACATACGACACTGAGATGAAGGAGGAGGAAGGAAATAAGAGAGTAAGGGAGAGTTTGACTATTGGATCTTAGCCTTCAGAGGGAAGCGAAGCAGAGTGTGGAATGTTGATAGTGGTTTTGGTTGGAGCCCAAGAACGAAGAAGATAATTGGAGTATGAAGAAGAGAGGACAAAAACTATAAATAAAATAGAAAAAGGAAGAAGGGGCTTCCATTGAGGAAGGAAGGATAGGAGGTCGTATGAGGAAGAATATGTTGGCCAGGAGTAGACGAGGAAGAGACAGATGAGACAGAAGAGGAGGAGGAGGAAGACGTAAAGGAGTAGGAGTAAGAAGTGAAGGAGGAGGAGGAGGAGGAAGTTTTGAAGGAGGAGAAGGGGGAAGTGGAATGATAGGAGGAGGAGAGAGAAAATGAAGAGAGAGTGTAGGAGGAGGAGAAAGATTAAGAGAGAGGCAGACAGAGAGAGAGACACAGAGAGAGAGAGAGAGAGAGAGAGAGGAAAGGTGAAGAAGAGAGTAAAGATGAAAACCTAGAGAAAGGTGGAGGAAGAGGAGGAAGTATAGAAGGAGGAGAAATAAGCAACGCGATGATGGAAGAGAAAGAGGAAGCTGTGGAGGATTTGCTTGAAGACTATGTGCCAGTTACTCCGATGCCTTGACCTCGATTCTTGGTGCCGATGACCTCGTCTGACCTCAATTCCGGCCTCTTTCAATCTCGACGCCGCCGCTGGCAAGAAGCGCTGACCTTACTTGACCGGGACGAGAGGACGATGAATTCATCTCGTATGCATAGAGTGCCTCTGTCTTCAACTCCCTCTCTTACATTCCTTATGCATGCAAATATACATGTATATGTATGTACATGTATGTGGTAGCAGTAGTATTAGTTCCCCTTCTATCGCCTAGTTACCCTGTTTTCTTAACTGTAGCTTAGTATAGTAAACACAAACAGCCTCGTAAGGTCCAGTAGGCCTGCTGTTGTTTGTTCTTACTTTGTGTTCCTTTGTATATATATATATATATATATATATCCTACATAGTCTGGAAGTGCTCAGGTTGAGCATCCTTATTCTGTAACCTTCCCCCATCATCACTCTTTAGCTTCTACCCACTCCCCTTCCCCCTCTCCTCCTCCCACCTCCTCCCCTTTCTCCTCTTCTTTTCCCTCTCCTCGATTTTT
>NC_134804.1:51129959-51139959 GCF_046742065.1 Oratosquilla oratoria
TTGATAAGATAAGGTATGTTCCATTCATCAGAATTCCTTTTTATCTTAATACATGGCCACTCGCGTTACCTCGAGTCAAGGCCGTAATCTCCACCACCATAATCCCCACTTATGACAAAACCTTCAAACCCTTTAATCTAGTTCCACTAACCTACACAAGTTAACACGAACCCACCACCATGAACCCCACCTATGACAAAACCTTCAAACCCTTTAATCTAGTTCCACTAACCTACACAAGTTAACACTAACCTACCACCATGATCCCCAGTTATGACTAAACCTTCAAACCCTTTAATCTTGTTCCACTAACCTACACAATTTAACACTAACCTACCACCATGATCCCCAGTTATGACTAAACCTTCAAATCATTTAATCTTGTTCCATTAACCTACACAAATTAGTACTAACCAAACACCATGAACTCCACTTATGACTTAACCTTCAAACCATTTAATCTTCTTCCACAAATTTACCCAAGTCAACACTAACCCACCACCATGAGCCCCATCTATGATTAAACCTTCAGACCCTTTAATCTTTTTCCACTAACCTACACAAGTCAAGACCAACCTACCACTACGATCCCCACGCTGATGAATAGTCTCCAGACTACACGAATCGCGCTTGCCTGCCTATAATGAATGCCTATGCATTTATTTATGTATTTTATTAATTATTAACATTATAGTTTTTTATTCATTTATTATCATGATTTTTTTCGCATCCGACCTAGATATGGACCAAAAGGTCTCCTGTCGGCATGCTCTGCCTTTGTAATCCTTTGTAAATCCTTTGATCTTGTTCCACAAACCTACACAAGCTCACACTAACCTCGTTTTTCTCTTCTTTCTCCCCCAGAAACAAGCCATGCTGGTCCGTCAACTGGAGGAGGAACTTCGTATGCAGAAGATGCGGGGCCCCAGCGTCGAGACTCAGCAACAGCTGGAGTCGCTCATGACCGAAAACGAACATTTCACCAGAGAGATTGCGATCCTCAGGGAGACAATCAAGGTGAGACGGGGTTGCGGGTGGGTGGGGGGAGGGAGGGTGGGGGTGTGGGCGTGGGGGAGGCTGGGATGTGGAGAGAGGGAGTGTGGGTGTGGGTGATCATGGAGGAAGGTGGGCGCTGTGGGGAGGATGGGTGTGAGTGCGGGTGGGTGGGTGGGGGAGGTGGGGTGTGGGGGATTGTGTGGGGGAGGTGGGGGTGTGGGGGAGGGTGGAGTGTGGGTGGGGGAGGGTGTGTGGGGAGGGGACAGTGGGTGTGGGAGGATCATGGAGGAAGGTGGGTGTTGTGGGGAGGATGGGTGTGGGTGGGGGAGGGTGGGGGTGAGGGGTGATCATGGGTGAAGCTGGGTGTGGGTGACGGGCATGGGGGAGGATGGGTGTGACTGGGGGCATGGGTGAGGGTGGGTGTAGATGAAGGAGGATGGGGGTGGAGGACGATGTGGGAGGGTGGAGTTGTGGGTGAGGAAGATAGAGTAGGGTGGGGGAGGTCGGGGTGGGGCCCAGGACGGGTGGGGATGGGTGATGTTGTCGAGTTGTCAACCCGAGTCACCCAGAAACCCTTGAGTCTTATTGTAACAAAGCTTTGAACATCTTCACTGTTGTTCATCATGAACATTTGTTCTGTCTGTCACCTGGTAGATGTATTCAACATCGAGAGGATCAAAATTATTCTCAGTCAATCATGTTCCTACAAAATTTTGGTGTCTGATATTTTTGAGAAGTAATGTGAAGTTAACAATTATTATTAAGGTGAAAACTGTTTCCACAAAATAGTGCTTATTTGCAAAAATGTGTGCGTTAGATTTTGAGCGTTAGACGGTAAACGTACTCTCCATAACACTAGCGTATCGGTTACATTAAAAAAGACCTGAGTTAGAGTATCTACATTTGTTATTATAATCCATTCAAAATATATAACCAAAATATTCCGCTGTCACTGAGTACCTTCTTCTATTTTGAAAAAAAAAAAAAAAAATCCTGTTTGATATTTGATAGATCGTACATTGTATCAAGTGTCAAAAGAATCCGCAATGATTTCAGTGGGTTAGAGCGTCGCAACTTCCGACGGAGGTCGAGGTGATTGCCGCCAGCGAGTTGGACCAAGGGCATGGTTCATTAAATTTCACGTTACAAAGTTCTTTGTAAGGGGCACCGTCCTAGCCTCCTGATAGAGGGGAGTTTCGCGACGTTAACCTGAATCATTACATTATTTCACATTTTTTTTTATTTTGGCGAAACCCTTTGCAAGATAAGGAAACTTACTCTTATTCCGCTGCATCGCCTAGCGTTGTCCCCTTCATTCCTACCCGCTCTCACGTGGTGGAAGTTATTTACTCAAAGGTTTTTGTTAATTCGAATTATTAATGATTTAATTGTTCAAGTCTAAGTGGCCAATTCGATAATTCAATTATTTAAACCTGGCTAATGCATATATATACACGCACGCACACACACACACACACACACACACACACACACACACACACACACACACACACACACACACACACACACACACATGTATATATACAGCCAAGTCACCTTGTTTATTTTTTATTGCTAAATCATAGATACAGCTTCTATAAAGTCGTTTACAATATATTGATATTTTTGTCAATATACTTTGAACGTTAACGTATTTCTCTTGTGTTTATAAATTGTACATTATCGATGTAGGATATAATATAACAGACTTAGTGTTGTGGAAAGAAAATAAATTATTGTTGGATTTCCTATACGTACTTTTGCGTGCTTCTTGCGTTGATATCCGGCAACCCTGGGTAGGCGGGGAGGCGACCCGTACATCGGCAAAAAAAAAAAAAAATAATAAATAAATAAATAAATAGATAAATAAATAAATAAATAAAATGCCGCTGTAACATACTGTGATGTCACTTGTGCTTAGGTGCCGAAGGAGTGAAGGAAACTCGGGTGAGCTTCGTTGGTTTTATTCTGGTTGGGTCGACGCGGGCAGGGCTCATGGCCCTGCCCTAAACCACAAGGTGACCGCGAGCTCGGGTCGGACTCTGTTGGGTACAAGTACAAGAGAGGGTCTGACCTGGGGCACCAAACCTGGCCCCCTTATATAGGCCTATTGCGTACGCTAAAGAAGCACACCAACCAGCCTGACCGAAATATGGCTCGGCAGGGCTTAGGTTGTGCTTTCGAGAGGATGCAAATTCATGTAGTACAGGCGTACCATAGACTTAACTCTAACACAATTACTACAAGGCCGAAGGCCAACTAATTCTACACAGTCTATCAATATCTGGTCCAACCCACTTCTGAGGCGGCGATGCTATAAGCCAATATAGCACATGTGGGGGGCTTGTCCACCACATTTACCCCCCTTCCCCTGCGAAGCGTGGAATCGTGATGTCCAAGCAGGGAGGCGGGGCGTGGGTGACGTCAAAGGAGGGAGGAAGCTGTGGAGGCGGCGACAGCGGCGGCGGCGGCGACGACTGCGGCAGCGGGAGCCTAGGCCGTCTGCGATGTCAGTGGAAGCGCGGGCTTCCGAAAGGGGCACAGACGGCGGCGGTGACGGCGGTAGCGTTGGCAGCAATGGCTGCGGCAGCGGGAGCATAGGCCGTCTGCGATGTCAGTGGAAGCGCGGACTTCCGAAAGGGGCGCAGACGGCGGCGGTGACGACTGCGGCAGCGGGAGCATAGGCCGTCTGCGATGTCAGTGGAAGTGCTGACTTCCGAAAGGGGCGCAGACGGCGGCGACGACGGCGTCAGCGATGGCTGCGGCGGCGGCGGCGGAGTGGTATCCATCGTGGAGCCGGTCGAGGGTGAAGTCAAAGGGTGGTGCGCGTGTGACGTCGGCGGCGGCGCCGGCGGGAGAATAGGCCGTGAGCGACGTCAGTGAGAGCGAAAACTCCCTCCAGAGGGCGCAGACGGCGGCGGTTGTGACGTCGGGAGAGGAGGCGGCCGTGTGACGTTGAGCGAAGAAGCGCAGAGTTGCTCGTGGGCGGCGGCGACGGCGGGCGGTTGTGACGTCGAGAGAGGAGGCGGTAGTGACGTCGAGCGCAAGGAGGCGGCCGTGTGACGTCGAGCGAAGAAGCGCAGAGTTGCTCGTGGGCGGCGGCGACGGCGGGCGGTTGTGACGTCGAGAGAGGAGGCGGCCGTGTGACGTCGAGCGTTTTTTTTTTTTTTTTTTTTTTTTTTTTTTTTTTTTTTTTTTTTTGAGCTTCGTTGATTTTATTCTGGTTGGGTCGACGCGGGCAGGGCTCATGGCCCTGCCCTAAACCACAAGGTGACCGCGAGCTCGGGTCGGACTCTGTTGGGTACAAGTACAAGAGAGGGACTGGGCCGCGACCTGACCCCGGCACCCTTTAAGTACTCTCCTTGAGTACCGAAAAGTAGCCTACCTCTGGCTGGCGCAGGGTTGCCGGGCGTAGGGCTGAAGTGTGTTTCTATGAGGATACAAATACATGCAATATAGGAGAACTAAAGACTTATTCTACACACAATTAATATGAGGCCGAAGGACAACTATTCCTACACCGTCTATCACTTCACGGTTGCTCCCACTGTTGGGGTTGCGATGCCATAAGCCGACATAGCATATGTGGGGGCTTGTTCGCCACATTTACCCCCCTTCCCCTGCGAAGCGTGGAATCGTGATGTCCAAGCAGGAAGGCGGGCCGTGGGTGACGTCAAAGGAGGGAGGAAGCTGTGGAGGCGGTGACATCGGCGGCGACGACTGCGGCAGCGGGAGCATAGGCCGTCTGCGATGTCAGTGGAAGCGCGGACTGACAGGGGCGCAGACGGTGACGGTGACGGCGGTAGCGTTGTGACGTCGACCTGGGAGGCAGTCGCGACGTCGCGCGAAGAGGGCTGTTGGGACGTCAGGCGAAGGGATGGTCGTGCCGTCGAGCGAGGAGGCGCTCGTGAGCTGCGAAGGCTGTGGTGGGGTTGACGAGCGTCCATGTAGTCACACAAGTTGTCGATGAACCAGATCAGAAGGGGGGCTGGGTGTACTCGTGTCCAAACTCCGGTGGTCACCAATGTAACATACGGGGATGTCACTTGTGCTTAGGTGCCGAAGGAGTGAAGGAAACTCGGGTGAGTTTCGTTGGTTTTATTCTGGTTGGGTCGACGCGGGCAGGGCCCCTAAACCACAAGGTGACCGCGAGCTCGGGTCGGACTCTGTTGGGTACAAGTACAAGAGAGGGTCTGACCTCGGGGCACCAAACCTGGCCCCCTTATATAGGCCTATTGCGTACGCTAAAGAAGCACACCAACCAGCCTGACCGAAATATGGCTCGGCAGGGCTTAGGTTGTGCTTTCGAGAGGATGCAAATTCATGTAGTACAGGCGTACCATAGACTTAACTCTAACACAATTACTACAAGGCCGAAGGCCAACTAATTCTACACAGTCTATCAATATCTGGTCCAACCCACTTCTGAGGCGGCGATGCTATAAGCCAATATAGCACATGTGGGGGGCTTGTCCACCACACCGCAACTGTCAGTGTCCTACCAGGGGTTTCTCACTTCCCAATTCGTGGGTGTGGGATGGTATAAAAAGATGATCACAAAGAAATAGCTATGAGTAGCCATACTTTATATTTAGTACTTAAATAGTATATCTTATAGTGATATCAACTGTAGTATGAGATGTTGAGACTGCAATTACCTCACTATAAAAATCAGACTAAAATTTTATAATTTAACATGTATATCTAGTTAAGTAAGTCATGTTTTATACCTACTCACAAAAATAGACGAATTTTCTAATTTCATATGTAATCTAGTCATGTATGTCCATTTCACTTAATAGCACAGGATAAGTCTATAAGTATAAGTGGCTCCACAGTCTCTTTGTGTCAGTAGACCTGAGTATAAAGTACTCATTCGCTTTGGGCACTTGACAGCTCATGAATTATTAGTAAATAGTCTGTACTTGTTTATTTTAGGATTTCAAAATGATAAGAAAGGACAGCGTATATACAAATAATTAAAAAGTAATCAACATGTACAAACACAGTGTTCTTAAAACAAAGTACTAGTCTTCCTAGAGTCTATATAACAATAGTTCTTATTTCATACGTTCTCTTGGAAGCATGAGCAAAGCTAAGATGGCACACTAGGCTAGCATGCTACTTGCTTTTGCTACTTAGTTTGAGTAGAAACGACTTCGGTTACAATATTCTAGATTTCCGTAAGAACATCTCAACAATTTTGTGTCTAACATTCGTATTCTAGATTTAACTTCTCTTAGTTCATCATTCAGCTTCCAACTATATGACGCAAGAATAATTTAACATTTGGAAATTCGAAGAAAAAAAAATTCGAAACTGAAGTCGTTCCTAGTCCAACGGAGGAGTAAAAGCAAGTAGCATGCTAGCGAGAAACGCCTAGCGTGCCACCACCTTTAGTCTCACCCCCCCCCCGCCCCAACCCCGCCGTCACGGGCGAATGGCCGTTTATCAGCTTGACAGCATCAGTAGGCAGGGAATTCCATGAATGGAGGTTCAAGTCCCGCTAGATACAACGCGTGGCGGTAATAAAGGATCCCGATCTCTTTCTAACCTTGAGCTGATACTAATTCATCATTACAGATACTGAATACGTGTGTGCGTGCGTGTGTGTGTGTGTGTGCGTGTGTGTGTATGTGTGTGTGTGTGTGTGTGTGCGCGCATATGTACTGTACTGTACTGTGTTTTCACCATTTGTCTAGACTAAAAAAAAAAGTTGATATCTCGTGTACAGAGAAGTTTCATGGGGAGAGAAATGGGGAGAGAGAGAGAGAGAGAAAGAGAGAAAGAGAGAGAGAGAGAGAGAGAGAGAAAGAGAGGAGAAAGGTGGGAGTGGGGGCAACAGAAAGGGATGCGAAAATGTGAAGTGGGGTTGAAGATTTTGTTGGGCGAAGAAATATAAAAAAGAAAAAAAAAGAAGAAGAGAAAGGTCAAAAGTTCATGGCTAGGCGGAGTCTGGCGACGAGGCGAAGGCCTCCTCTCCCCCTCTCCTTCCTCTCCCTCCCACTCTCCTTCCCACTCTCCCTCCCACTCTCCCTTCCCCTCCCCTCTCCCTTCCCCTCACACTCTCTCCCCCTCCCCCCTCCCCTTCCCGCTCGTGTCCACGAAGACAGTCTGAGAACAGGGCCGGAAGCATGGCGAGGAAGACGAGAGGAGGAGGAGGAGGAGGAGGAGGAGGAGGAGGAGGAGGAGGAGGAGGAGGGGAAGAAGGAAAAGAAAAAGTAAAAAGAAAAGAAAAGAGAAGATAAAAGTCAGAGTTGCAGGGAACGGAGGAGGAGGAGGAGGAAAGGGAGGACGAGAAGAAGGAGGAGAGAAGAAAGATGGAGAGGAGAATGAGAAAGAGAAGGAGGGAGGGATGGAGAAATTGTGGAAGAAAGTGAAAGAAAAGGAGAACGTGAAGGAGGAAGAAGAGAAGAGATCAGGAGGAAGAGAAAGAGAGGGAAGAAGAGAAGATAGAGGAAGAGAGAAAGGAATAGGAAGCGGAGAAGAAGGAAAAGGAAGAGGGGGAAGAGGGGGAGGAAGAAGAGGAGATAGAGGAAGAGGAAAAGGAATAGGAAGCGGAGAATAAGGAAAAGGAGGAGGGGGAAGAGGGGAGGAAGAAGAGAAGATAGAGGAAGAGGAAAAGGAATAGGAAGCGGAGAAGAAGGAAAAGGAGGAGGGGGAAGAGGGGGAGGAAGAAGAGGAGATAGAGGAAGAGGAAAAGGGATAGGGAGCGGAGAAGAAGGAAGAGGAAGATAAGGAGGAGGAAAAGGAGGAGATAGAGGGAGAAGAATAGGAACAGGAAGCGGGGAGATGAAAGAGGAAGAGGAGGAGGAGGAAGAAGAGATAGAGGAATAGGAATAGGAACAGGAAGCGGAGAAGAAGAAGGAAGAAGACGAGGAGGAGAAAGAAGAGGAGGTAGAGGAAGAAGAATAGGAAAGGAAGAGGAGAAGGAGGAGAAAGAGGAAGAGGAGGAAAAAGAGGAGATAGAGGAGGAGATGGAGGAAGAGGAAGAGGAACAGGAGAAGAAGGAAGAGGAATATGAGGAAAAGGAGGAGGAAGAGGAACAGAAAGCGGAAAAGAAGGAAGAGGAAGATGAGGAAGAGGAGGAGATAGAGGATGAGGATTAGGAACAGGAGATGAAGGAAGAGAAAGAAGGAAGGGGAAGAGGAGGAGATAGAGGAAGAGGAATAGGAACAGGAAGCGGAGAAGAAGGAGGAAGAGGAAGAGAGGGAAGAGGAGGAAGAAGAGGAGGTAGAAGAAGACGAATAGGAAGAGGAAGCGGAGAAGAAGAAGAAAGAGGAAGAGGAGGAAAAAGAGGAGGAAGAGGAACAGAAAGCGGAAAAGAAGGAAGAGGAAGATGAGGAAGAGGAGAGGATTAAGAACAGGAGATGAAGGAAGAGAAAGAGGAGGAAGGAGATGAGGAGATACAGGAAGAGGAACTTATATAGGAAGCGGAGAAGAAGAAGAAAGAGGAAGAGGAGGAAAAATGGAAGAGAAAGAGGAAGAGGAAAGAGAAGAGGAAGAGGAGGCGAAAATGGAAGAGGAAGAGGAGGAGGAAAATGGAAGAGGAGGAAAAGGAAGAGGAAGAAGAGGAGAAAAATGAATGAGAAATGAACGAGCGACGAATATGTGTCGAGATTGGCCATAGAGTTGTTTTGTCGGTTGCAATAATGGCGTGGAGTTGATGACGGTGACCAAAAGGAGGTGGGAATAGTCCAAATGGCGAAACCCGCAGAACAAGAATTTATTCCGAGTATAGAAGCACCATCAAATGCTGACCACCTTCTCGGGAGTCGAAATTCTCTGGGGCTGAGTACGAGCAGAGAATGGAGATTTACTCATGAATGTTAAGGAGTGTGTTCGCTTTCACCTGAGAATACTGGTTTGACTTTGCAGCGAACGTGAAATATGCGTGACAGAAAGCCACGTTGCATCAATTCTAAATCAGACTTGTTTAAGATAAAAGTAGAGAATTTTGCTAAAATTGTACTCCTAAACGTTCCTTAAGTAATTACAAAAAGCAAAATTTGTGTAATGTAACGGTTTAAAAAAAAAATCCATGATTATTAGCTAATGGCATATAGTGCCACATTAGCAGATGTAACCGCCATTCATACTTCATTAATACTTGGCGTCAATAAAACATTTTCTATGGACATTGCCACGTCAAAAGCCCTCTGGAACCTCAACATTCGTTAGATAATCAAAAAAGTGGTTGGATTACATAAATCTTGTATTTCAAGATCTTGTCCGATTTGTCTCTCATCCTTTGTCTTCATAAAATAAAATTCCGATTGGCTGGCTGAAGAATTTAATGTTTTCCTGATATTGTTAGTGAGAGTATTGATAGTGTGGTGAACATTATGATAGAAATCATATATATATATATATATATATATATATATATACTGTATATAAGAAATCGTAAATACCACTGAACAATTAAATTAGTATCATCCTCACAAAGCAAGTCGTGTATCATTGTGACGTCATGTCGTCAAATGTTGATCGTGAAACCAGGAGACATTGCGTGTGTTTTGATTAACTTGCACTTTTAGAGACCACATGTTATTCGTTCGCTTGACTAATTACGTCACACCGGATCCTGCAAATGACAATGGAGGCGTTGTTATGGTAACTACAGTCAATATTCAGGATGTACATACAGGAATGAATGCACTGAGATTATATGAATAAGGACAGAAGCAAAGGAGGAGGAAAAGGCATGGGAAGGAAAACGAAAATAAAAGGAAGTAGGAAAGACGTACGATACATAAAGAAACATTGAAGGAGAAAGAAAAAATTAAAAAAGGATCAGAGAGGATGTTGAGGTGTGACGAAGAGAAAAAGAACAGAAGTAAGGAGAAATTATAATAAAAAAAAGAACGAAGAAGGAAAAGAAGAAAGAAAATAGGAAAAGGAGGAGGAGGAGGAGGAGGCTGAAGGGGAGGAGGAGGAAGAAGAGGAGGAGGAGAAGGAGGAAGAAGAGGAGGAAGAGAAGGAGGAGGAGAAGGAAAAGGAG
>NC_134804.1:51149959-51154959 GCF_046742065.1 Oratosquilla oratoria
ATTCCCTGGGTGGCTTCCTAAACGGGGTCCAATGACGGGTACCTGTCTGTGGTGGTCCTGGAAGATGGACAGCAAAGCTGCCAATTTTCAAAACCTGTCAGTCCCCTCACCTCCATCATGAGGTGCAACCCTGAGGGGGTGACACTCGGTCCCCGGACTGGGGTCAAGATCTCTCTCTGTCAACTTAAGCTGTATCTATTACATTTTCTCACACACAGGGAACTGACAACTGGCAATTCTTTTCCTCCTACTATCACTTAAAGTCGGTGGCATAGAAACAGTCCCAGACTGATGCAGGTTTCGAGGATCGTTGTCAGCTACTTTGGGGCTGCGGGTTTTTCCATTTGGTGGAATTCGAAGCAACAATTGATTGACAGAGTGCCTCTTAGATGGAACATTTTAGAGAAGGAGATGGAAAGAAATGGGTAAGGGTAGTATTTGGTGTGGTGGCTGGGTGTGTTCAAGAAAGAAGTGGATTAGTGTCTGGTTCTGTTTATTTCCCTGTAGTTAACTTCATGCTATAGTTAGTTATTAGTGTTGTTTCAATCATGAGCAAATTCTGGCCGTCACTATAGTTTTCACGGGCTCACTGCTCCAACTTGATCCAATGGTTCTCAAACTTTGATTTCAGTGATGACACCCTAAACTTCTGTAACCTTTCCTGTGCTACCTGCCCCCTCCCCCCACAAGATTATGATCTTTATATGTTTTGTTGTTTAATGACATGGGGAGATATATATCTCCTCCATTCCTCTATAGAACCGCTGAAGAAAAACATCATCAGAGCAAGTAGCTTCTTACAATAATCAATCATGCGTAGACTTCCGCAAATGCTTTTATACAAATGGTCGAAGAGAGAATCTTGCTAAGATCAAATTCATGATAATCTTCTGGGATCCTTTGTCGCTCTCTATGACACCCACTTTGAGGAACACTGGCTTATTCCATAGGCCTTTTGTTTGTGCGATTTATTTATTTATTATTATTATCTTTTTTTAAGATTCAGTTAAATAACATCATTTAAAGAAACCTAGAATGTGGTATATAAGGGGTCGGAGTAGACACCATATGAGGATGGAACATTTATGAAATGTATAACTTCTTGCTTAAGAACATAAGAACATAAGAATGAAGGAGACTGCAAGAGACCATAAGGCCTACACTTGGCAGCTCTGTATCCATCACCACCTGTCATCCCCATCCATAAAGTTGTCTCATCGTTTCTTAAAACAACTGATAGTTTCAGCGCTCAATACATGGTTACTAAGTTTATTCCATTACTAAGGTTATTGAAGGTTTTTCAATTACAAAGACGCAGAATATTCATGCATCACGGAATGAATGAGGAAAGGAAACTAGGACAGAACATCCCACGGGGCGCCATGAGGCGGTGACAGGATTAAACGAGTTAGGCTTAATGGCTACAGAACTCCTCCTGTCAATATACCAAATAGTCTCTTCACCATTATAAAGGAGGGAGCTTAATTCCACAAGGAACTAAGAAATAAAGGGAAGACATGAGGGTGTTAAGTGGGTGTGGGACGGGTGAGGGGTGAGTACGTGCTTTGGCTGGTTACTCACCATTTCACTCTCACGATGTGGGAAGTGAGAAACCCCTGTTAGGGCGATTTTTTTTTTTTTCTAGGCCGATGTTTGGGTTGCTTCCCCGCCTGGCCAGGGCTGTCGGAAACCAACTCAAGAGGCCCGCAGCCCATACCGGGGATCGTACTCACAACCACCTGCTCATGGGTTCGACACGGTATCCACTGTGCTCTCCTCCTTAAAAAAGTCTAGATAAATCTCACATACCTGTTTTACCTCTCCCCCTCCACCTGTATTGAAATAAAATCTATACACACACTGCTCCTGAACCAACAGTGTTCATCTCTAAATGATCTACCTATTCTTATCCTCATCTTCTTAATCAATACACGACCATTCATTCAGATCATTGGTGGATGCAGGTATGACCCGTCATCCATGAGGAGCTGAGATGGGAAGGGGGGGAAAGGATGGTGGAGGGGGAGTGGAATGGGTGGGAATAGGTACGTGCCTCTGACTTGGCTACCTCCCTTATAAGGGGGAAAAAAAGCTCTTGGTATATAGATAGATAGAAATACTGAAATATAGAATTTCTTCTCTTTAACACACTACTCATCTCTTTTACGGTCTCGCTCGTTCCTTATCCACGTACATTGACCTGCCCATTCACTACGTTTTTTTTTTTTTCCTCCAGACTCTCCAGACACGTACATTGGCCTGCCCAGTCACTACGGTTTTTTCTTAACTTGTTTTTTTTTTTTTTTTTTGTTCTTGTTCTTCTCAGACTCTCCTATGCCTTGACGCTTCGGAGAAGGAAGTTACATCGAGTGTGGTGGTGGCGTGTGTGTGTGTGGAGGGGGGGGGGTTCCCAGTACTCACCTTCAGTCCTATCTACTCTGCTTCTGTGACACGCATAGGATCGTTATGCTGGGATTCTTCTGCCTATCAACAAAGTAGCATAGGGAAAAGGACGGGGTTGGATATAGGAGTGATGAAAGACAAAATTCAAAGGAGAAGAAAATAGTGAGAGCAAGAGTAAATACGCGTCTCAGTATTCTTCTTATGATTTGGCTGGACCGTAGGGATACCTCTAAAGTCTCTCTCTTTCTCTTTCTCTCTCTCTCTCTCTCTCTCTCTCTCTCTCTCTCTCTCTCTTACTCTCCGTCTCTTACTCTGTCTCTTATTCTCTGTCTCTCTCTTACTCTCTTTCTCTCCTAATATTTTTCTCTTTCTCTCTCTCTCTCTCTCTCTCTCTCTCTCTCTCTCTCTCTCTCTCTCTCTCTCTCTCTCTCTCTCTCTCTCTCTCTATCTCTCTCTTACTCTCTGTCTCTCTCTTACTCTCTTTCTCTCTTACTCTTTTTCTGTTACTCTCTTACTCTCTCTCTTTCTCTCTATCTATCTGTCTCTCTATCTTTATGTCTATATCACACACACACACACACACACACACACACACACACACACACACACACACACACACACACACACACACACACACACACACACACACACACACACACACACACACACACACACGCACACACACACACACGCACGGCAGTACACACGCTCCCACCCGTACGCGCAAGTTCAGGTTATACAAGTCAAATAATTTTTTCTCAAAGTCTCGGGGTATTACCAATTACGTGTTCGAATTGGTTTGGCTGAAATTTATGGTGCACAGATATTGAATGGAGCGTGTTCTCCGAGTTTGCGGTTTATCTTATATTTTGCGCTTTTACTTGAACAAAAATCGTCGAGTGTGTTTTTTGCATATATATAATTGAGGCAGCTTTTACTCGTATTTCGTACTTGAAAGTTATGATGATAACATATGATGTGATGATTAAGATGCTAACGCTGAGTTCGATGATGGTGGTGGTGATGATGATGATGATGATGATGATGATGATGATGATGACGATGATATTGTTTATCACCTTATTTTTATTTATTGTTTTTGTTAATGATGATTATAACGAACAGGAGAAGTAGGAGGGTTTTGTTGATGAAATACACATGCGCACAGCACACACGCACAAACACACGCGCACACACACACACACACACACACACACACACACACACACACACACACACACACACACACACACGCACACACATAAATTATGGCTTTGCCTCAAATATGTTTTGCAAGTGTGCCTGATCATACTATGTGTGTATATGAGTGTGTAACTCTAATGTGCTTTATTATTAATATATTTTTCTGTTCCTTATATGCTAATGCCATTTCGTTTTTGTTTGTCGTTGATTTCTCCGAAAATTCTGAAATATTTTGGATTTCTGAAATCTTGATTGGCAGTCATAATCATTTTTAACCTATCCGGACCGGAAGCTTCTGGCATTATTGTTCGTTTTTTTTTTCTGTGGGAAAATTTATAACCTTGTCCCACCATTATATACTTTTGACATTGTCCTTCTTATATATGAATTACTCTACTTTCTTTTGATGAACCTGAATAGGCAATTATCTTATCCTCCTTTCTCACTCTTTCCAATACTGTCATCCTTACTTTGTCTAGTCATTCTCCGTATACTGTCTAGCCGCCTAGCTAATTTCCATATACCCTACCAGTGATTCACTGTATGTTCTCTTAGACATCTTGTAGCACCTCCAAGATTTTTGTTAACCTAGATATGTCTTTTTTTCCAAAGTGTGGGTACCATACCATCACTGCATACTCTAAGCTACGCCTTAAGAATTGTGTAAGTAAGATTTTTTCCACATTAATATCGAAGTAGATGAATGCGAAATAATTTGTGTCAGATCTTACTCTCCTCCCCTGGCGTATGCTTTTCTGTCTCTGCAGTTTTTTATTTTATTTTGTTTCATTTTTTTTTAACTTGAATTGAGGTTACTGGTAAATGTTACCACCACATTCTCCTTATTTTACTCTCACCTGGAATATATCACTATACTCAGTCTGTGTTAATTCCTATCTCTTCTACTGTATCATTTATATACGTGTGTGTGTGTGTGTGTGTGTGTGTGTGTGTGTGTGTGTGTGTGTGTGTGTGTGTGAGAGAGAGAGAGAGAGAGAGAAAGTGAGAGAGTGTGTGTGTGTGTGTGTGTGTGTGTGTGTGTGTGTGTGTGTGTGTGTGTGTGTGTGTGTGTGTGTGTGTGTGTGTGTGTGTGTGTGTGTGTGTGTGTGTGTGTGTTCCTGTATGTGCGCGCGCGTGTGTTTGTGAGTGAATGAGTGTTTGAGTATGTGTGCGTATATACGAGTGTGTGAATATGTATGTGTGTGAATGTATATGTACACACACACACACACACACACACACACACACACCTACACACACACACACACACACACACACACACACACACACACACACACACACACACACACACACACACACATACACACACACATATATATATATATATATATGTGTGTGCGTATGTGTGTATGTGTGTGTGTTTGCGCCCCCGT
>NC_134804.1:51162459-51164959 GCF_046742065.1 Oratosquilla oratoria
TATCGTGTGGAAGCAGTAGAAAAAAGGTCATTTATGTTGGAAAGTTTGTGTGGAATAAGAATTTACATCATAGTTAAGTGGAAGAAAAAGAAAAATCTTTTTTTAACGTTACCCCTAATTTTTGGTGCTCTTTGATATTAAGTTTTCTAGAAAATTTTCTAATCAATACCTTTAGTTGATTATGCACTGGCATTTACTTATTCAATTCTGATGTAACTTTACTAAATTCTTGAGCTAAATACGCAAAGTAAACAGAGGAAATTATATTACGAAATTTGGTGTAAATTTCATGAATTTAGAAAATGTATAAAAAAAAAAAAAAACTTTAGAAAAAGTTAAAGTCACCCCCCTACATACACTTCGACCGGACCGCGGACTCCGGGCTCGTCCCAGGTCGACGATGATGGGCTCGTCCTAGGTCGACGATGATGGTGGGCAGTGAAGATGGCAAGGTCGATAGTGGTTTTAATTAGGCGAACCAGCCTACGCGTGATATGATATTCATGGAGTCATTAACTCACAGATTGCTCTTGATTCCGAACATCAAGAGCACGTTTGCCGGCCATTTTCCCTTGTCCACATGCGATCATCCACGTTATTTTCCCCCTTTCTCCTTTTCAACTTACTTTTGTGAGTGTGATTCACCAAGGTCTTGGGTCACGTGTTGGACTCGTGATCGACAGCTATTACCCCCCCCCTCCGGATGAGAGCTCATATATGACTGATCTATGAGTAATGCTGTGACCTTACATATACACACATCCAACTCCCCGCCCACAAGAGTTGAAGTAACGGATCGCAGCACAGCGAAAAAAAAATATTTCACCCCTGCGCTGGATTCAATTTCGGACCGCTGAAGTAGCGGTCGTGAACGCTACCACTGCGCCGTCGATCCGCGCGCGCGTGTGTGTGTGTGTGTGTGTGTGTGTGTGTGTGTGTGTGTGTCTGTGTGTGTGTGTCTGTGTGTGTGTGTCTGTGTGTGTGTGTGTGTGTGTGTGTCTGTGTGTGTGTCTGTGTGTGTGTCTGTGTGTGTGTGTGTGTGTGTGTGTGTGTGTGTGTGTGTGTGTGTGTGTGTGTGTGTGTGTGTGTGTGTGTGTGTGTGTGTGTGTGTGTGTGTGTGTGTGTATGTAAGTATTAGGAGATAAACATAGGCGGAGAGAGAGAAAAAGAGAGAGAAAGAGAGATAGAGAGAGAGAGAGAGAGAGAGAGAGGGAAGGAGAAAGAGACAGAAATAGAGAGAGAGAGAGAGAGAGAGAGAGAGAGAGAGAGAGAGAGAGAGAGAGAGAGAGAGAGAGAGAGAGAGAGAGAGAGAGAGAGAGGCGGTTTTTGGAAGACTTTGTTTCCGCAGATGTTTGTAGAACTATGGCTGCCACAGAGGAGAATGTGTAAATCTCGTGAAATGCCTCCAGTCTTATCATAGACCTAAAAAATATTGGTTAAATTGAATGGTAAATTTTTCCCCCTGAACAAAAAACATAAAGTAGATGGCCTCACATTTGACACACGACTTTCACTTTAGATTACAGTTAAGTAAAGGACTGAATATATCGAAAACGGTAGCAGGCACAGGATTTTGGTACCAGAAGTACTTGTCACTGTACATAGATAATTAATTCATAAGGACTACACTTTTCTATATACCTAAAACATGGCATCCAATTATAATAGCAATTATAATAAGAAGAAAGATAGACGAGTAAATAAACGAATAAATGAAGGAACCCTACAAACATCATAAAATAAAGCTTTTAGAATAAGAACTGGCTGAAATAAAAGAGCGGCCATTAAACATATATATTCATAAACCATAATACTCCTCCATAACAAACAAGAATGATGGAGATGGCTCTACACCTTGAATCTATTCACCCTTGATATCACATCTCACAAACACATCCTATGAACGAAACATAAGAACAGCTCCAGCAGTATTCTCCTCAGACAACTACAATAACTTACCCCAATGCCCTTTACTATGTTAAAGCAAAAACATACTCAGCACATTCTAGGTAACATGCTGTCAAGTTCTATACTTCACCAAACTTCCCCAGACTTCAACCCAATAAACAGGCTTAGACACCTCAATTTACGCTCTCTGGAAAGACGTGTATTCTATGGTGATCGAATAGAGGTATTCAATTGGGTCAAGGGCTTTAACAAGGGAGATGCAGACAAGGTCATCACATTAAGACAACAGAGCAGAACTTGCAGGAACGGATTTAAATTGGACAAGTTTATATTTAAGAAGGAAATAGGCAACAACTGGTTTACCAATAGGGTGGTTAACGAATGGGATAGTAAGCGCAGGAACTGTTAGCTAGTTTAAGAGAAGGTTAGATAACTTTATGGATGGGAATGATAGGTGGTAATGGACATGGAACTGCCTAATGTAGGCCTTATGGTCTCTTGTAGTGTACTTCACTCTTATGTTCTTAACAAACAAGATTTGCACTGGCAGTCTTTGCACTGTTCAGGTCACCACCCAGCAACAAATGATCAT
>NC_134804.1:51169959-51182459 GCF_046742065.1 Oratosquilla oratoria
TGTCCTCTCAAACCTTTCAGCACAAAATTCCATAGCGTTTGTGTATTTATTTTGTTATATATTATATATTATGGACCACGAGGTTTTTCATTTTATCTATTTATTTATTTATTTATTCATATTTTTATTTATTTTTTGTAAATCTCCACGAGATTTTTCATTTCATTTATTTATTTATTTATTTCATATTTTTATTTATTTTTTGTAAATCTCCTTTGCTATGAACTTAAAGAAAATGAAAAGATATAATGAAATCACAAAATTCCATAGCGTTTGTGTATTTATTTTGTTATATACAGGCCTAGTTATGGACCACGAGATTTTTCATTTTATTTATTTATTTATTTATTTATTCATATTTTTATTCATTTTTTGTAAATCTCGTTTGCTATGAAATTAAAGAAAATGAAAAAAACTTAATGAAATTATGGAATGATTTTGCATATACACTTCATACGTTAAAGGCTACTAAAGATCATAAATGCCCATTAAAATCTACCGGCAATTAACTCAGACATTCGAATAAATGTATGTGTGTTATCTCAAACTTTTATTTTAGTATCGTGTTCATTAACGAAACTCCCAAAAGGGAATTCTTGACCAACATAAACTAAAAAAAAAAAAAAAAAAAAAGATAAGCAGAAAGTTAAACTGGGGACTGACAGCTAGTTGGCAGTCAAGAAGATTTAGGAAAATCAAAAACAGGAATGTGTTATTGCAGTAGAAATTCTTTGAAAAAAAAAACAACGAACGGGGACGTACCCAGTGAATGGAGACTAGTAAATACTATTTGTATAATATCTTACTAACTCCGCTGGTTTTCAGGCCCCTTGGTAAACCATAACAGATTTTGAAACGTCTCGCCATGTCTGTCGATCCTGTGCCACCTCCTTCCATTCTCTTGGTTCCATTCCTCATATCTGCACGTCTTGATCAACACATCTCCTCCTTTAATCTCGAAAAAGTAAAAAGTTAAATCCACAAACTGCGGCGCAAGCATTAATCGACTGTCACACCTACGCGACTCAGACGAGTTCGTTTGAATAGAAACGACTTTGGTTACAATTTCATATTTTTCGAATCTCCAAATGTCAAATCATATTTGCGTCGTATATTGAGAAGCAGAATGACGAAGATAAGTTAAACCTAGAATACGAATATTAGACACATTGGTGAATTGTAGACTTAGGGAAGTCTAGAATATTGTAAGCGAGGTCGTCTCCCAGCTGTTCAAATTCACATCATTTGGTGAGAATCTTGAATATGTCACAGGAAGAAAGATGAACAATCTTAAGGGATCCCACTGAACATCACATGAAAATTAACATCCTGAAAGATGTCAGTAAGTTTAGTTTCAGACACAAAGGCTTTCCCACTGTTAATTTCTATCTTTACAATGTAGCCGTCTCAGACAAAGAAGTTATTGTATTTGGATTCTGGAAAGAAAATTGATTGTGTCCCGCATCGAAACGTATTCCCTAAACACTCGCTCCGTGTAATGAGAAGTAAGCTACCAAGTTGGATAATGATGATTGAAAGTTGATAAAGAAAAGGATAAAGAGGAGAGAAGGGAATGAAGAAGGAGACGAAAAAGATAAGGTGAGGAGGAAGAATTGGAGGAGGAACAGGAGGTGAAAGTAAAAGAGCCGTAGCAGAAGAAGAAAAGAGAAAGAAGAGATTAGGAAAAGAAATAAGGGAAGTAGAAAAGTAGGAGGAGTATCGGAAAAGAGGAGTAGAAGAAGAAAATAAGAGGAAGAGGAGTAGAACGAGAAGGAGGGGGAACAAGAAGAAGAAAGGCTGAAGCGAAGTATATGAGAATAGAATGAGAAAAGGTGAGGATGGTAAAAACGAGGCATAGAAGGAAGGCAGAATAACAAGAATAATTAGACGTGTAACTATGTGAACAACAAAGGGAATGATTGTATATGTATACATGTATACACAAACAAGCAGAGAATTTGTATGTAGTTTAAAGTCACCCCTTCACATGACACGTTTTCCGAAACACCCCCGCCTTTTAAATTTTCGTTTACAACCTAGTTCATATCCGACACACTGACGTTGGACCCCATTGAGGGACACCGGACCATATTTAGAGCTCTAAGGTCGAGTTGGAAGGGCAATCCTATACCATTTTCGTCCTTCACACCAACAGATATGATCTCATTGGGCCTTCAGTCGAGGTCTTGAGACATTATTGTGAGCTCACTTCGGGTGAGAGGGATAGTCGAGAGGAGATTTTTGTCTAAGTCGAACGGAGCCTGGTGTGTCCTTCCCCTCCGCAGTGAGACAGAGTACGCTCGTACAACTGTCCTATCTCCTTTAATAACCCCAACGCCTTCCAACGCAACATCGCTAACCTTCAATGTTTACTTTTTTTTGTTATATCTAATATTCTAAAGCTGGGTTTGGTGAATGTCATGTAGTAAAGTAATGAGAAAGTGCTTTCCAACGCAACATCGCTAAGCGTCAATATTTACTTTGGTTTGTTTTCTTATATATTTCACTCTAAATCAGGATTTGGTGAATGTAATGTGATGAAATAATAAGGAAGTGGTAGTGGGAGAAATCATTATTAGCTTTCCATGTTCAGATGGTGATATCCAGAGATGTTGGAATAAGTAATTTGTCAAGTATGGTATTCATACCTTTTCTTAACTCATTCGCGATTAACCTTTTGCAATACACCATACTCCCTCAGATCTAAAAAAGTTTTATTATACCTATTTATATATAATAAACATATAAAGTAGTTAAGTGAATAAATTAATAAAAAAAAATCTATTAGCAAAAAAAAGTGGCATGGATCAGTGATACAAATCTAGCTGGGAAACTAGACTGATTCAGTTACTGAAGCCATGTATGTCTTAGACCCTATTTACACTACCGGTTTGAACCGCGCGGAAACCACGGCGGTACCGCATAGTCAAAGAAGAACTGCTCTGCTGTGTGTGAACGCGTCCATTGACTTACGTTGTAATTGAACAGCCGCGGTTGAAACCGCTAGTGTGAACAGGCCCTTACTCCATTGGGTATCAGGACTGTAGTCCCATCACTCTGCGTCTCCAGGGCTTTCTCTCTCTAGTGTAGGCCTTATGGTCTCTTGCAGTCTCCTTCATTCTGAAGTTCTTCTTATATCCTCATGCCTTTCCAGTTTTGAAAGTCAGGAGCAAATTGGAGCATATCGTCCCCACCGCCATCAACCTATCTGTCCTTTGATCTTCCCAAGTGACAATTACACCAAGTCGTCTATTCATTGCCATTCTTGGTATACAATGTTCCATCATTCTAGCGCAATGTCTCCCCCCCCCCTCTTCTTTCGCAGACAACGCCCTGCAGCAATCGCTGTCTCGGCTGTTTTCGAGTTTAGAAAAAAATATATATACTGTATATATGCATGTATATATATATATGTATATATATATGTATATATATATGTATATATATATATATTACATATGTATATATGTATACATATATATACGTGTGTGTGTGTGTGTGTGTGTGTGTGTGTGTGTGTGTGTGTGTGTGTGTGTGTGTGTGTGTCAGCCACTTTGTAAACATAGCATTTACTGGCCACCATGCCCCTTTCTTCCCCTCTTCCCCTCCTCCTCCTCCATCACCTCTTTCTACTATTCAACTTCTACTCCTTTTCTCCCTCAGCTACTATTTCTCACCTCATTTCATAACCCTTTATTTTTCATCTCACACACACAAAAGGAAAACGTTAATACAGCGTTCAGGTAAAAATTGGTGGAAAAGGTAGAGACATAAAGAGAAATTAAAAAAAAGTGTGGGAAATTGACACAGGGAACTCGCCTCCAACGGAAGAAAAAAAAAAGAAAAATTATCAGAGCGGAAATTCACGATAATGGCATGAATTATAATAATAGTAATAACATTGATAACAAATAATAATAGTAGTAATGATAATATTGATATTAATATTAAAATGATAATACTAATAATATTGATATGATTATTGACATCAAAATTTTTGTCATTATGACATATGGAATTATGTCATGACACAAAAACTTATCGGAAGACTAGCCTGCATAAAGGATTTGATATAATACAGTATATACTGGAACGACCAGGCCGTGAACTAATTAGTTCCATTTTTGAAGGGTCGTCGTGACACGAGGGTACGACCTTCGTCTTATAATAAGCAAGAAGCTCAGGCGAGGATTCGAATCACAGTAGGAGACATTAATATTTTTAATAATAATGTTGATAATAATAATAATAATGATGATGATGATGATGATGATAGAGATAACAGTAAGAGTAATAACAATAAAAAAGGTGATGATATTTAGTATGATAATTATAACGACAACAATGATATATGAAAAAAGAAATAATAGTAACCATAATAATGATATTCATCTTAGTAATAAGGATAAAGTCACTTATATTAGTCACGATACAAAAAGTAATCACAATAACCTATGAACAAATTCAGCCGAAATAAGAAAGCAGCATAAGAAAGTAGGATAATCACCCACTTGTAAAAAATGATAATAATAATAATAATAATAATAATAATAATAATAATAATAATAATAATAATAATAATAATAATAATAATAATAATAAAAGACAAAATAAAATAGAATAAGATAATAAAACAAGATAAAACAAAATAAAATAAAATAAGATAAAACGAAATAAAATCAGATAGGATAAAATAAGATAAGATCAAATAAGATAAGATCCATTGACAACATCCTACCCCTTTCTCTTCCCACAGGAGTTGGAACTCCGTATCGAGACTCAGAAACAGACGTTAGCGGCTCGGGACGAAAGCATCAAGAAGCTCCTCGAGATGCTGCAAGCAAAAGGAATCGGTGAGTATTAGACCAGCAGCGGTGACCGTGGAAGTGCGGCTACTGTTCCTGATGTCAACCAGCTGTTTGTCTAATCAGATACATGTCTGTGTTCATATGTTTGTGTATGTATATGCATATGTATAAGTATATGCATATATATATGTATGCGCATATGTACATACGTATAGGTAGACATATACATGTTTATGTATACATATACTGCATATATATGTATTCATATAAATGAATGTATATGTATACATGTGTATATATACATACATGTATATATGCATATACACAAATTTATATATAGATATGCATATATATATATATATATATATATATATATATATATATATATATATATCGTATTTTCCTATATCTCATGTGATCACCTATTGTTTGTTATCGTTATCCAGTAATGATTATAATTTCTTCCTTCACACATTACCACTACCTGTTGTTAGGATCAACATACAGAGGTGTTCATATCACATACTCTTTTAATTCGGTGACTCACTGAACAGATATTGCGGTGATTCCATGACTACTTATAGTAATTTAGGTGGAGGAGGATGTTTTTTTGGAGTAATTGGGTTTTAGTCTAACGCCATCGTTTAGACTGAAGATCCGGCCCGTAGTTGAATATAATCGTCTAAATCACTAGTGAGAAATGTAGTGACACATTTGTAAATCACAACTAACACCACAGTCGGTACTACTGAAGAGGGTTGCAGTTAGCAATCGAAATATGTAGTTTTGCTTACTCAGCTCAGTTTGGTTTTACAGAAGAGGATTGCAGTTAGCAATCGAAGTATATAGTTTCGCTAACTCAACTCTTTATGGTTCTACTGAAGAGGGTTGCAGTTAGCAATCGAAATAAATAGTTTTGCTTGCTCAACTCTTTCTTTCGTCCGACTGTGGTGTTAGTTACGATAATCGTCTAAGTTTGTGATAGATCTGTAAGGTGTTCCACCGAATTAAAAGGGCTGGATAACCACGAATATCGTGGTTAAATGACACTGATGGATCATTTGTATAGTTTGCGTACCTCACTCGGAACCTGAGACAAGAGACACAGCATGGGCAACCCTCCTTGATTCACGAGACGTCACGTCGCGTCGTCGTTCTTCCTCTCTTCGCCGCGCTTAACTACATGTTAGGAAGGTTAATTAGGCCAATTAAAGTCCTATGTACAATACTTGTCCATTATACATTTGCACTACAAGGACCGTGAGATCTCCTTAGACTCTTAGAGTATAGATGCAAGGCAAGAATTGGTTTACCAATAGGGTGGTCAACGAAATGGAGTAGACTTAGTAACCATGTAGTGAGCTCTGAAACTATCGGTTGTTTTAAGAAACGGTTAGACAACTTTATGGATGGGGATGACAGGTGGTCATGGACATGGAACTGCCTAGTGTAGGCCTTATGGTCTCTTGCTGTCTCCTTCATTTTAATGTTTTTATGTTCTGACGCCTGAATCCCAGGGAGGGATTTCGATAATTATACAAGCGAGCGGGTTAGGGCGTCGCTACCTGCGGCGGAGGTCAAGGTGATGGCGGTTCGAACTCTGCCACCGGCGAGTTGGAGCAAGGGCATGGCTCATTAAATTTTACGCTACAAAGTCCTCTGTAAGGGTGTATTGTCTTAGTCTCCTGATAGGGTGGAATTTCGTCACGTAAAACGGAATTGTCATCATCATATATAGATAACAATGTCTAATTCTGTTGACTTTCGGCACTGTATTGAATCAATGATGTTTATCGAAGTGTTTAGATATTGCTTAGATAGTGAGGACAAATTGGACATTGAAATATCCTGTCAGACGGTGAAATAACAGTCATGAATTTCTTAGCGTGGAGAGAAATGAAAGATAAAAAGATACATTTCCTTTGTATTTTCATGGTTTGACGACTCATTTCTCACCCTTCAAAAGGAAAGAGAGAGAAGAGAGAAAAAGAGAGAGGAGAGAAAAAGAGAGAGGAGAGTGAAAGAGAGAGGAAAGAGAGTGGGGAGAGAGAGACAGAGAGAGAGAGAGGGAGAGAGGGGAAGAAACATACAGAGGTGGAAAAAATACATTAAACACAAATACATGCGGATTATATGAATGAATAAATCACGTATAACAATCTATACGAAGAACAGCAGGACATAGCTTCGAGAAGGTAGAAATCGAAAACGTGTCTCTTGACTCTCTCGTCCGAGTGATTTACGTAGACTTTTATATATACACAAATATATCATCGCTAATGTGTGTGTATATATATGTATATATATATATATATATATATATATATATATATATACATACACACGTGTATGTATGTATATATATATATATATATATATATATATATATATATATACATATATATAATATATATGTGTGTATATATATATATATATATGTATATATTTATATGTATATATATATATATATATATGTATGTATATATATACATATATATACCTATATATATAGCTATATATATATATATATATATATATATATATATATGTATATATATATATATATATATATATATATATATATATATATACATAAGTGTGTGTGTGTATGTATATGTATGTGTATGTATACAGATGAATGAATATATGTATATATATATATATATATAAATATATATATATATGTACGTATATATATATATATATATATATATATATATATATGTTTGTATGAATATATATGTATATATATGTATGTATGACTATATATATATATATATATATATATATGTATATATATATGTATACTGTGTGTGTATACATCTATATAATAACGTACGCACTTAAACATATACATTTACACACACACACGCACACAAAAAACGCACACACACACACAAAGACAAACGCACACACGCATAAAACACACACACAACTAAATAGATACAGACACACACACACACACACACACACACACACACACACACACACACACACACACGTATATATGTATTCATACACATATTTGTATGGTTACATATATAATTTATATAATTTTAATTGTTTAAGAATACACCTCTGCTTCAGTTATTTTATTCTATTTGCATTCTTATGTGTAGGCTTAATAGTATGTCTAATACAAAGGTAATTAACCATTTGTTTCTCCCACCTTCACATAATGTGCTCTACGTGGCTTTCCTAGGGCAGTCAAGTGATGATAAACTCGTACCTTTCCTCCTTTCTTCTCCTCCTCCTCCTCCTCCCCGTCGTCCCTGAGTGGACCTCCTCAAGTGTATGTTGCAAATGTTGCTTATGTTGCAGGAAAAGAGGAGGAGCGAGCCATGATGCAGCAAATGCAAGCAGTGTTTCAAAAACAGGTGCTCATTCTCATATACTTTAAACTCACCATTAATTTTCATTATTTTTTGGTCCTTTTTTTTCCTTTTACCACTCTTGTATTTCCTATTTATCATTGTATCTCCTGTCCTCCTTCTTGCGCGGAGATGTAGCAGCTGATTTGGCCAAGGCGGGACTGTGGCGGTGGACGTGTTGTGGTCAAGCAGTGTGGTCAAATGGCGACACTGGAAAATGTTTCCAGGAGTCACGTGGGCTTTGGAAAACAAAGAAGTGTGGCGGATCCCAAAAGGAGGTGGCTTAAAGCGGCACCTGGACGATCATTATTATTGCGCAATATTCCGTATTCTACAATATTATTGGCGGTGTAGGGATGGTATTGAAGACTGACAAAATATATTGTAAACATCAAAAAATGACACAATATATTGAAGACATCAAATACCATTGCTACACTATTAGTGATATTGTACTATACGGAATATTGCGCAATAATATTGATTGTGTAGGACCCGCGTAAGAGAGGTTGTTGTGTTGATATAAGACCGAAGGAGATCGAAGATTCTTGGGAGGTGAGGAAGGAGGGGGGTTGCTTTTGGAGGCAATTGAGGAACGTGGACTCTTTGGAGAAAAGGAGAGCTTTGGAGGTTCTTTGTAAAAAAGGGAGTTTTGGAGGTTAAAGTTTCTTTTAGAAGGATGTTTTATGTGGAGTAACGGTTCCTCAAAGACTATTGCAAGTCAAAGTGATTTTTCAAGGAACTAGTGGCTTGAAGAAATGGTTTGTCATTTACATCGTGGGAAAACGAAGATGTCGCGACGTTTTAGAGCATATGGGGGATTCTGTGTGTCTTTGTGATAGGATGCTCAGGAAGACATGGGTGGCTGAAGACACAATGAAAGTAAGAGTATATATATGTATATATATGCATATACATATGTGTATATATACATATATATATATACATACATATATATACATACATATATATATGTATTCGTGAAGTAAGGAAGCAGGTTTTCTTTGATGCATGTAGAATTAAATACGACAGCATTCTGACAATTGTTAAACTTTTTATTAATGTTTTCTATTTGTCTTATCAACTTTTTTCCAGTTGTAGGGTGAGCTGATACAAGTTCTCCAAAGTTTTCCATTTGATATTCTCGAGCTTTCGTCTTCAAAGAGACATCATCAGGATTGACAAAATTTCTGCAATCCTTATTTGTATTCATTATTGCAGAAATTTTGTCAATCCTGATGATGTCTCTTTGAAGACGAAAGCTCGAGAATATTAAATGGAAAACTTTGGAGAACTTGTATCAGCTCACCCTACAACTGGAAAAAAGTTGATAAGACAAATAGAAAACATTAAGAAAAAGTTTAACAATTGTCAGAATGCTGTCGTATTTAATTCTACATGCATATATATATATATATATATATATATATATATATATATATATATTTATATATATATATATACATATATATATGAAGAGGAACAACTAAATTAATGGTAAGAAGAACAGTAGTTAAAGAAAGAACAGGAGAAGGGAGAATAAGAAGAAAAAGAAAAAGAAGAAAAAGAGGGAAAGCTAAAAGACAAGAATAGAGGAAGGAAGAGGTAGAGCGTGAGTAAGAAGAAAGTAAAGATAAAAGAATAAGTGAAGGAGGGGAGGAAAAGGAATAGAAGGAAGTGGAAGAGGAGGTCAAGGAGAAGAAGGGAGAGAGGGAAGAATAGGACTTCTTTAGAAGATGGGAATGAAAATGGGAAAAGAAAGCAGTTGTAATTTGGGTAAGGTTATTAAGGCAAAAGGTAGGAGTTGGGGTAAGGTTATGGGTAAGCGTATGGGTAAGGGGTAGGAGTAGTATGGGAAAGGATTAGTTTAGGGTTATTTTTAGGGGTAAGGATAGATGTAGGGATAGGGGAAGGGATAAAGGGTAGGAATAGTATAGGAGAGGACTATTGGTAGGGCTAGGTTTAGGGGTAGAGGTAGAGATAGGGGTTAAGTGTCAGGGTTACGAGTAGAAGTAGGGGTAAGATTAAGGGTAGTTAAAAACTGATGTGAGGGAGACGGGGAGGGAACGTGGAAGAGAATGTTATGATGTTCTGTAATCCAGACAGCTCTTTTGTCTTAGTGATATACAAATGTATTTTGGTTTTGTCCTTATGTTAGGCCATTTTATTCACATCAGGCATGGATCCGGGTTGAAGGGATTTACCATTGTGCTGCGTTTTTCATGTACAGTGTTTGTTTACACTGCTGTCATTTGATTTTATTCAACAAAGTAAAACTCCACAGTCGAAAGAACTAACCTCCCAAAACGTTCCTTTGTTTTTTCTTTCTATATTCTCTTCTCCTTTCCCCTACTCCTCCTTTCCTTCCTCTTCAATTCTTTTCTATTTTTCATTTTTTCCTGAAATAATTTTTCGTATTGCTTATTCCACTCCTTGACTTCATTTTCTCTTTTTTTACATCTTTTTCTTCCTTTCCACCTTCTTTCTCTTTATCATCTTTCGTGTTAACTTTTCCCGTCCATTCTACTCTTTATTTTTTTATTTTCGTCTAATTACTTTGCTTTCCTTCTTTGTGTTTAAACTTAGTGTCTTCTCATTATCCTCCTTCCTCTCTTCTCATTTCTATTTTTCCTTGTTAATTTTTTCTTAGTTTTCTTCATTCTTGTTCTTTTGTTCTTTGTGCCTGTGTTCTTCTGTCTTGCCTTTATCTTTGTTCTTCTATTTGTTTTTGTCTTCTTACCCTTGTTATAGTCCCCGGGATGCCTAGCGGGTCAGAAGCAAGAACAAACGCATGTTATCTAATACGAGTGGCCACACCGGACGCGGGTAGCGGCTTCCCTCCAGGCTTATCCGTTACCTGCGTCCGGTATGGCCACTCGTATTAGATAACATGTGTTTGTTCTTGCCTCTGACCCGCTAGGCATCCCTCTACCCTCTAAGCAAACCGCGTGCAGTGTGGACGCATCCTAACACTCATCTCTTGTCGTCGAATACTGCCTCCTCTTTCTCGTCTTTATCCTCTCCTTACTCTTCCTCTTTCTCATTTTTGTCGTAATCTACTTCCTCTTCTTTCTCCTTTACTTCCTCTTCTTCCCTCTCCTCTTCCTCCTCTTTTTCCATTCGTCCTCTTCCATTAATTTCTCTTTCTCCTTTTCCTCAGTCTACTACCTTTTCTCGTTTCCTCCACTCCCTTTCCCTCTTCTCCTCTTCCTTTTACTCTTCCACATACTCCTCTTCCTCCTCTTCTTCCTCCTCCTCCTGCTTCATCTCGTCTTTGTACTCCTGCTTACATCTTCCTTCACAACAACTCCACGTGTCTACTCCCTTCTCCGTTACTCCCACTTCTCGTTTCTGAAGCCGCCACTGATGCCCAATCCACAGCCACCACAGCCACCAGCGACGCCGCTAGAATGCCTGTAGACGTGCCAGGCCCCACAGAGGAGGCCAGAGGACGTGTGTGATGGGGAAACAGAAGGGAGGAATAAAAAAAAAAAAAAAAAAGCGTCATTACCAAAGTATATTTGTCACATTAGATATCGCCGGTTAGATTTTTTTTTTTTTCAAATTTACAAAGTCATTATTCACCTGTAATGGTTCGTGTCAGTGATTGCGTACGCTTTCGAAAATGAATGATGAATGTAAAGGATAGGATCTTCGTTTTAGACGTTGGATTGCGTTTTTTTTCTTCAGAATTTGGTACTTTTAATTGTTACTCTTTTCTACGATCAACCCAGTCCTTATTTTTCCTCATAATTATTATCAGTAAAACCATCATGATCATCAACACCATCATCATCGTCATCATCGTCATCGTCATCATCATCATCATCATTATCATTATTATTGTCAATATTATGGTTATTGTTTTTATTATTTTTATTATCTTCAATATTTCTGATATTCTTATTTTTTATTATCTTTTTATTGTTATTATCATTATTATCATTTTATTATTTCTATCATTTCTTTTTTCATCATCATCATCAACATCATCATCATTACCATTATCATTATTATCGTCACCATCATCATCAGCAGCAACAACAACAACAACAACAACAACAACAGCAACAACAACAGCAACAACAACAACAACAACCAAAATTACCGCCATCATTACTACCAGAACCACCACCAATATCACTACCATCACAACGACCACCGCCAATATCACCACCATCACCACCACAACGACAACCACCACCATTATCACCACCACCACAACGACCACCACCACCACCACCAATATCACCACCATCATCGTTATTACTATCATCATCATCATTATTATCATAGTTATCAATTAATTGGTTTTACCATC
>NC_134804.1:51199959-51209959 GCF_046742065.1 Oratosquilla oratoria
TATATATATATACATATATGTATATATATATATATCAATACATATATATCTGTACATGTATATATCTATATATATGCATATGTATATGTATATATATATATATATATATATATATATATATATGTACATATTTATCTGTATAGGTATATGTATATATCTATATATATGTATGTATATATGTATATATATATATATATATATATATATATATATGTATATTTAAATAGATGTATACATAAATATATATAAATATATATATACATATATATGTATATATATATATGTACATATAGATATGTATATATATATATATATACATATATATGTATATGTGTAGAGAAAGAGAGAGAGAAAGAGTGAGTTAGATGAATATAAAAGGAGATTTAAATCTGAAAGAATGAAGTAAAGGCCTAAGAAAAAATATCGGAGAATCCTGAGAAGGTGAGAGAGGGAAAGAGAGATATTAATGTCAATACAGTTAATTAAAGAAAATGTTTGTAGAAAAGAAAAATATATTTTTCTATTTCTATTTCACCTTGACACCTGAATGATGTGTGTGTATATATATATATATATATATATATATATATATATATGTATATATATATATATATATATATATATATATATATATATATATATATATATATATATATATATATACTGTATATATATATATTAAGAAAGTGGAAAAAGAGGAATGTACGTGTTTAGTGTCCTAATGACTTTCTTTGAAGCCTTTTCAGAAGAATAAAGAGAAACAGGTCTGGAATAAACTTGCAACCAAACTCGTGTCTTCTTTTTCCACTATCGTTAATTTTTAACAATGATATGTATATATATATATATATATGTATGTATATATATATATATATATATATATATATATATATATATATATATATATATATATATATTTAGATAGACACGTTATTCAGTGTAATTAATGAAGGCTTTCCATGTCACATGTAGAGTCGCATGTTATTGACGGATATATTTCTCCCAACTCTCCTTAGATCACATTTTGGGATGTGAATGGATAAGATGTTACGAACCAAATTTCTTTGAATGGAGTGTATCTAAAAGTACAACTCTCCCTTCCCCTCTCACCTTCCAGATCCTTTTCCAATGGATATTTTTCACAATGGTTGGAAAAGCGGAGGCAAAACAGGATAGAAAAGATACTTTTATGGTTCTTGTTCTCGCTTTTTAAACTAATCAGCCTTTATTCTTCTCTCATAATGTCCTTATTCCCATAGAATGTTATTCCTATCCACACATTTTTCATGTAATTCTTTTATACTCTCCAATTCTTGGTTCCTTCTCATCTTGTTCCCCATCCATTCCTTTCCTCGTGTCATTTTCAAGTATTCCTTCTTTGAATTGTATTTACAAAATGAAAAATATTGATAAACTTAACTTTCATTATCACGCTGAAGAAGTGTCCAGTAATATCTTCTTACCATCTCATAACCCCAAAGCCTTCCATTCTTTCCTTCTCAGCAATGTCGGGAGGAAGGTCTTGTATCAAAGTTCACGACATCAACTATAGATAATCAACTTTAGTTATCTCTTCTACATCAACTCCTACTCATATGGATTAAGAGGCTCTGCTACTTGGACTCGAACTCTTGGTAACGGGACTACTTACCTGTGCAAAGCAAAGACGTTATCGTTGTACCACGCTGATCGCATAAAAAGAATGATCTGAAACTTGACTTGACCATTCCCTAACGACACTCGCGTGGTATAATATGTAATCACCACGTGAGTGTCATTGAGGAATGATCAGGTCAAATTCCAGCTCGTTCCTTTTAACGATCAGCGTGACACAACGGTAACGTCCTTGCTTTGTGGTAAGGAATCCCACAGCCAAGGGTTCGAGTCTCGGTAGCAGAGCTTCCTAGTCCATTTGTCGTAACTTCACACAACTTCCTCATATATTTCGTCTCCTTAATTCTTCCTCCTCCTCTTTCCTTTTGCCTGTTTCGCTTCCTCCTTTCATGTTTTCCTTTTTACTTAAACTTTATGAACATCGTCTTCCTTTACATCTTCGCTGCCAGCAAGGCGAGTTCATTCTGGGCATTAGTTAACTGTATTCATTCCATCTCGATTTCCCTCCTTTCCCTTAATGATCATCTTAAATTTAATCTCGCCTAAGTCTTGCGTCATTATTCACTCACCACCTTCCCCTCTCCCTCCTCTTCCCCTCTCCCTCTTCCCTCTCTCTCTCTTCCTTTCCCCTTCTTCCCCTCTCCTTTGCCATTCTTCTCCGACGTATATATTGGCTCATACATCTTGCAAAACTTTCCTCTCTCTTCTGTTTTGTTGCTTTAAAATGATTTTTCTATTTTCTTTTCCTCTCATCCTAAAGTTGTTTTTTATATCATTTGATTGATCTATTTCTATTTTATTATCAATTCATTTCCTTGTTTTGTTTTCTCTCCCATTTAGATTCTCTTCTCATTCCGTCTCTCTCTACTCTTTTTCCTGCCTAACTCCCTTCTGCTCTTTTTCGAGCTCTCCCCCCTCTTTCCCTCTCTCTCTTCCTCTCTCTCTGTTTCTATATTTGCCTGTCTATCTATATATCTTTCTATCTATTTCTCCTCTATCTATCTCTCTATATCTCCTCTCTCTATATCTCCTCTCTGTATCACCTCTCTATATCTCCTTTCTCTTCTCTCTCTCTCTCTCTCTTTCTCTCCCTCTCTCTCTCTCTCTCTCTCTCTCTCTCTCTCTCTCTCTCTCTCTCTCTCTCTCTCTCTCTCTCTCTCTCTCTCTCTCTCTCTCTCTCTCTCTCGCATACTCTTTTTATTTTTCTCCTGCATTTTCCTCTAGTTATCCACTTGAACAAGAGGACATGGCGTTAGCCAAAACAAATTCTTTGTAGTCCGCCATGGTAGAAAACGGGTTCATGTATGTTCTGTCCTCCTTAACCGCTGTTTCTGTTGATGTCATTCACTCGCAGTTTGCCAATTGCCTATTCCTCCCAATCACTAAATGATTTTTCTTTCTCGGTTCTACATTATCTTTATTTGTCTTTTCATTTATTCGCATCTTCGCCTCCTTTCTCTTCCGTTTCCATTCGACTCTTTTATCTCAATTTGTCGTCTTATTCTTTCTTTCTTGTACATTTACTTCGTCTCCCTCATTTTCTTTTTCCTCTTCATTCGTGGTCCTTTTCTTCCTTTGCTTAATCGTATTCTTCCTTTCTTTAATCTTCTTTCGTCTCTTCCATCTCCTTTGGTTGCTTTTTCTGTTTCTCACTTGTTCATTCACCTGTGGCTTTAGTGGGTCCTCGTATGCTCCGTTCTTCACCTCCTAAACCTTTCAATTCCATGATATTCCAGTTCTTTGCGTCTAGATCGGTTTCAGTTCCTGCTTCCTCATTCTCGCCTTCTACTTCACAATTCCATGACCTTTCGTTTTTTTTTGTTTTTTTTTTTTCTTTTCCGTCCAGGTTGGTTTTATTTTCCGGTTTCTCATTCCTGCTTTTCACTTCACAATTGCATGACCTGGTTTTTTGCGTCTGGATCGGTTTCAGTTCTTGGTTTCTCAAACCCGGTTTCCACTTCAAAATTCACAATTCCATGACCTTCCGGTTCTTTGCTTTATCGGTATCAGTGTCTGGTGTCTCGTTCCCGGTTTCCACCTCACAATTCACAATTCCATGTCATTCCCAATTCAATGTCCTTTCTGTACCCAAACTTCCTCCTCCTCCTCTTCTTCCTCCTCCTTCTCCTCCTCCTCTTCCTCCTTCTTCTCCACCTTCTCCTCTTCCTCATTCGAAGTCCTCCCGTAGAAGGAGAGGCTAGGTCCTCGCTCGTATAACCACAATAGTCTTTGGGTGCTGTAGTAGACATTGTTGATCGTTTGGATTTTCAGAGGGTTTGTATCAGGTCGTCCTTAGCCGGTAAGTCTGAAAAGGAGACATCCTTAACCTTGATCCCTGATCCTTGAAACTCCGTCCTTCTTCCTTGAGCTGTCACTCGTAACTAGATCTTTATCTAAGCTTTTTGTCTTTCTCTTCCTGCTCTTTTTCCTCGTTATCATTGTCTTCCTGTTAATTTCCTCTTTTGTCTCTTCCTTACCTTTCTCTTTTGTATCTTCCTTACCTTTCTCTTCTTCCTACTGTTTCCTATTTTTCATTCTTCCTTTTCACTCTTGCCCCCTTTTACTTTTCCTCTCCTTTTCAGTCTTCTGTCTCCAGTTCTTCTTCCTCCTCCTCTCCTCCTCCTCCTCCTCCTCCTCCTCCTGTATCTTTTCCTCCCGGTCCACCTTCTCTTTCTCCTTCATCTTTCTCTCATTCATTTCCTTCTCCTCTCCTCCTCTTTTTTCTCTTCCTCTCCTCTTCCTCCTCCTCCATCTTTTTCTCCCGGTCCACCTTCTCTTTCTCCTTCTTCATCTTTCTCTCATCCTCTTCCTCCTCCTCTCCTCCTCTTTTACCTCATCCTCTCCTCCTCTTCCTCCTACTCCATGTTTTCTTCCCGATCCACCTTCACTTTCTCCCTCTTCATACTCTTTCTCTCATCCTCTTCCTCCTCTTCTTCCTCCTCCTCTTCCTCCTCTTCTTCCTCCTCCTCTTCCTCCTCTTCTTCCTCCTCCTCTCCTCTTCTTCCTCCTCCATCTTTTCCTCCCGGTCCATCTTCTCTTTTTTCTTCTTCATCTTCTTTCTCTCATCCTCTTCCTCCTCTTCTTCCTCTTCTTCTTATCACCTTCTTTTTATCCTCCTTGTCCAAATATGGGGACCATTTCGCCTTTCTCGCTTATGCCTATTGCTCAACCTTATGGCATTTTTTTCGATGTCTTTGCTTTCAAATTAAGGAAAGGAAATATTTTAGGACCCAGTGATGCTCTGGATGTTTATGATCACCACCTAATTGACTAAAATTGTTTGGTACTCTTTGGTGAAGAAGTCTAAAAAGTACGTTCCAAGAAGGAAAGGGGATTGAAAGATTGGTATTGCTTTCCAGTTTGTTGGTATTCATCTCTCGCACACACACACAAACACACACACACACACACACACACACACACACACACACACACACACACACACACACACACACACACACACACACACACACACACACACACACACACACACACACACACACACACACACACACACACACACACACACACAACCTTGAATCGACCCTTTAGCATGACGATTTAGAAAAACCAAGTCAGTGACAGACGTAATGACTGCGTTTTAGGTATTTACACTTCACACACATTCTTCCCGAAATTCGCAGGAAATCTCAAGCCTTCAATTTCAGTGTTGGCATAAGCTCTCAGTCCACATCCTCTGTATCTCCACCAACACCTTACCACATCCACCACCTCCACCACCTTCACTACCACTTCGGCTACCACTACCTGAGACACTATATACCCCTTCTGCCCCCCTTCCCTCCCCCTCCCTCCCCCTCTCTCTCTTTATATCTCACGAACTCTTGATTCCCAAGTTTATCCTTTTTATGTTTTCGACAGTTATTTTGTCCATTGCCTGTATGTGTTGTCAACTCTTGCACCATCTTTGATCCCCTCCTGCAAGCTTAATGTATTAGGTCCTACCTTTCCCCCCTCTCGCCTTCCCAAATATCCATCATGATAAACTCATTGAACACAACTGATATCATGTAAGATAATAATTCTATCTTATTCGACTGGTGGAATATTACCTTGACCAAAGAGGCTGATCTGTTCAGCTGGTTGGTATGCATTATTGATTTTATTCTGTCTGCCGTGGGGTGATTTTATTCAGCCAAGAAACGGAACAGAGGGAAGCGATGCCATGTAGCTTGATCGACCAAGATTCATTTTGTTCAGAATATGAGTCTTCAGTGGAATAGAATCGTTTGGTACAAATAAAACAAAAATCCTCAACTAGAGTCACTGGGGTCAATTCTTTAAGATATTTTGCTGGATTCGAGAGCCATATATATATATATTATATAATATATATATATATATATATATATATATATATATATATTCACACGCACTGAATGGTCCCCAGTGCAGATCTTAATTTTTTTTTCAACCACATTAACTTTTTACTTTTAGTACCATGTCATCGTGAACGAGACTGATAATGCGCTCTCTCTTGATGGCGCAGTGGTTAGTCACTGTTACTTTGATACGCCTGAGCTGAGGTTCGAGCCCTTGGCTTCACTTCGTATTAGTTTCCGTTTTATCTCCGACGAGCGCATTGTCAGTCTCGTTCGTGATCACTTGGAATTAAAAGTAAAAGTTAATGTAGTTAATATATATATATATATATATATATATATATATATATATATATATATATATATATATATATATATATATATATATATATATATATATATATATATATATTAATTTATCACTCGGGTGATATTTTGAAAATACCTTGCTACAGTCTTCTAGATCTGAAAACCCTCAAAAAAAAAAATTCCTTTAATGAATCCAGACTAGACTATCTCATTAACCACGGAAGTCATTTTTCTAAGATAACTTAAGTACCATCAAAGATATTTTTAACGAATCCTGGCCAGATCCTTTCATTCCTCCGAAGTGGAAGCTTCTTTTTAAGAGGAACTTCATGGAAAAGAAGAAGGCGATGGGCCTACGCCAGGAGACGCTGAATAGCTACGGCCGAAGCCGTCACCTTTGCCCGCTTTGGGGACTGTTGGGACAGATAGCAGTCCCTGCTGGGAATCGGAGAGAAGAGCGGGACTCGAACCCACGACTGAGCGAATGCGAGATCAGCGCGCTTCCGATTACGTCACCGGCGAGCGAACTTGATGGTTATGGAATGAATGAGATGTCATCGCACCAGGCGATCTAAGTGGGTAGAAAGTGGTTCCCAAAACGAAGAAATTACCTCTGCATAATCTAAAAAAAAATTTTGGATAAGGTCAAGTAAAAATATTTTATCTAATTCATGACTTCCCTTAGGACAAAAAAAAAAAGAAAAAGAAAAAAAAATCAACTACATTTAACAGAGGAATCCTCGATTTTTTTCTTGACATATAAATCTGAAGACGGACCTTGATGGGTGGGGTTCTTTGGCTGAATACAATCACCAGACGACAACTAAAAAAAAACATAAAATTCAAAAGGGTTAATATTCCTATCCGTGGCTTTTATCCAAAGTCCAGAGACATTCATTCACCACAATTCCTTCGATCTTATCCTTCTTTACTCCCTGTCCTCCTTTGCTCTCTCTCCCTATCTCTATCTCTCACACACACACGCACACACACACACACACACACGCACACACACACACACACACACACACACACACACACACACACACACACACACACACACACACACACACACACACACACACACACACACACACACACACACACACACTCTGTCTATCTACATATGCATCTATATATCTATTTACTTATCTATCATCTCGTATGACAGTGGCCAAGTCCGGTCCAACCATATGCCTGTTTACGAAATCTCCTTTTGCGTAGACAAGACCGTTCATCTTTCATTAGCATTTTCCATATTTTATTGTGATTTCGCTGCTTTAAAGTACCAAGTGTCTTGTTCAACATACCACTTACTAGACTTCTCGTCCGCTCTGTATAATCACTCTCCACCACCACAATTCCCCCACACCCCATTCCCCTGTTAGTGCACAACCTACAACGCAGTTCTGATTTAACTAGCCACATGTTAATCTTTATTGTTAATTGCACATATCCGCTAACTCCGACTTGAAGTCAAATCTTAGCATCTGTCACTTTACTTCGTCCACTTTGCACTCACCTACGCACACTCTAGCACAAATCTAGCACAAATCTTTTTATTTATTGTTATTATTACTACTATTTTCGAAATGGCGAAAATGAACTTGCCTACAATGCATCTTTCACATTACATGGCTGACCAAAGCACCACATTTGTATTTCCAAAAATATATATGCATAACTGCTGTGCTATGACGTCATCTTGATCAACCAATCAGGTATGCAGGGTGAGCAAAAACACTTTCGCCAAGTCAGAAAAAATAAAAACCTTTGAGAGGTGTAAGTTCATTTTCTAGGTTTTTTCAATGACACTAATTCGTGTCCCTCACTTAGAATGTTACACAGAATTCCTGTCAAATACGACAGATTCTTGAAATCATCAGTTGAAATGATTCAATCAAACCTATTCTGGAGGTTTAATCCATCCCTACAATCTCTACTTCCATCCTTCCTCATCCACTTCATCCACTGACAGTACCATCATGTCATCCAAACTATTACCCATAACCACATTCTAACCAATTGACGTTCTTTTTCTTTTTTTTATCGTCACGTACCACTTTCAGACATTTTCATGAAACACCACAGTCTTTTTGGTTCAAGGTTCTCTTTTTTTTCAGAATTGAGACAGATTTTTTTTTTAACTTTCTGGGCAACACCAGGCTATTTCCTTCACAAAATATATATTTTTTCATTTCCTTTTTTCTTTTTTCTTTTTCTAATCCTTCTGGTCAGTGGCCACCTCATTCATCGGTATTCCCTGAATTGAAGATTTTTTGATCTGGTGATACTCTTCACATATTCTGTCATCACTAATACCCGGTAATTATTCTTAATTTTTCTATATATTTTTTCATTATTATCATTATTTTCTTTTCCAAGGTGGATCTAGGCAAATTAGGGCTTGGTCTAACTCCATTTTGTAGTGAGTCTGCGTTTTTTTTTTTCAAAATTAACTCTGTAGTCGGTGTTTCCACAAGTTCACCCACTCACTTTCATCTGGATAATACACACCCAACTTTGACCTCTTCAATACTAGTCAAATTCTCGCTGCCTGATGTACGATGATTCGATGATGCATCACAATCTTCGCGTTATAGAATATAAAGTTACAGCTGTATTACTCGATTCTTTTCACTCTGAATATTAATAAACACAGAAAATATGATCAGGCCAGTTCACAGAATATGGGGATCACTCAGCTACAATTCAAAATATATATAATAGAGGCTCCAACGCCGGCATCATTATATACCCACTTGCGCCTTATGACGCCTTCATAAGCGTCATCGTATGGAAGGGGTTAAATACACCTGTAAGTTAGAAAGATCAATCATTATTACACAAACTTGTAGGTTGGGTCATACCTCACTTCTCACCCAATCATTCATACCGGTAGTCTAATACTTGGTTCATTTGTAGTCTATACCATGCAATAAAAGGCCAAAACACCTGTAGGTTGCACCACCCAACTATACATTGCACCACCTACCATACTAACCACCAACTCTCTGCTCTCCTATCTCGTTGTCCTATTTATTATATCTTTCTTAATCCTTGTGATTCATTCCTGTAAGTGTGTTTTGCTTTGCAAACAAATGTGTATACTTTTCATATCTTTTGTTGGTCCTACCTTATCAGAGGTAATCTGAGTATAGAGGAAAGCTATAAAAACCAACATGATCTTGCCTTATTTCCTCCATTCTTCCTTCCTCCTGACTTCCAATCACCCTAAGGAAACTTTAGCTTACTTCAACCGCCTTCAGTCACCACAGTAAACCACTTTCAACAACCTTCAGTCATATTCAGCCATCATCAATAACCTACATCTAATGACAACTAAACCCAAGCACATTTAACTACCTGTAGAAAAATTCTTTCATCTGTAGACAATATCAGCCATTTTCAACCATCTTTAGCAAATTTGAGGAGTCTTTAATCACCTGCCAACACCATCTGCCAACTTCACCTGCTTATAATAGTCTTGAGCCACACTCACTCACTCAGGTGTCTTCAGTCATCTTCAACTTTCTTCAGACAATCTTAACAACAGGCAGTGGCGGATCCAGGATAAAAAATTGCGGGGTTAACCTGAAATTTGTAGAAATAGATGACGATTTTGGGGAGGCTAACCATAATTTTGTAAATATAGATGACGCATTTAAACAGATGTATTCTGTAGCACGAATACGATTTTGAATATAAATTGACGTATATGTTCTCACTTGATT
>NC_134804.1:51222459-51232459 GCF_046742065.1 Oratosquilla oratoria
GTTTTGCTCAACTGAAAACATTTTCAAGTTGATGATCTCAGAATTGAATCAAAGTATTTCTATGTATGAAATTGGTAGGTGCCAATAAGTGTATGAAAAGAAACACCAGATATGAGGACGAAGGCTTTATTAGAACAATTTTTTGCTTGTTAAACCTCTATCAAGTTTTTTTTATAAAGCTATAACAAGCAAAACATAATACCAATAAAAATTCCGTCCTCAAATATATTGTTTCTTATGGTTTTCTGTCTGTGACACTCCGTGGGTTGCTTTCTAGATTGACCAAATGTCCATACAAGGAACCTAAGGTGTTTGTACCTCTTGCTACATTCATGACTAGAATCCTCACTCTAACGCAGAGGTCTTCTAGAATTCCTAACCTATGGTTGTCATAGACAGAATTAAGTATCTAAAGATAGAATACAACACCCGTTTACATGCGGCACTTTAACCATTTGGGAGGAGAATTTGTCCACGTTCGTGTTGAAGAATTAGTACAAGGTCCTCAGCCTTCATGTGGAAAGATAAATTTGTCGGTAGCCTTACTTTCCTTGAACGAGTTTTATATACAGTTGTGGTCTGAAGATAAATACGAAGATGCAGTTTCTCTCCCAGTAGACCTTGCATATCAAGAATCTTTTATTAAAAATTATTTTGAGGCGTTTCGCAATGCAGACTTCCGTCTCGTTTTGATTAGTTTATCACTTTTTGAAAAGAGACCATTTGCATAATTTTCTTTCACACAAATCATCATTAGATCAGCTGCAGACGCTGAAGTTCTCTGAACGAAGAATAGTCATGTAAAGAAATGTTTAAATACTCTGTTTATAAAATATTCATGACACTATTTTTGTAAATTGTAGACACTTTTTCTTTCGCATTTTAAACTCAAGCTTTATTTGCGTCATCAATGTAAAAGGTGTTCTATGGTTTTTCTTACTATTTCTATACTTTCGAAACGTTGTATTACACTACTATGCACTACAAAAATCTTATATTTCGACCCCTTTAGAAAGAAAGATCCACAAATCAAATAGATTGCGTCTGTACTTAAAAAGCTTATTCAAGTTCAATTCAACGTATATATATATATATATATATATATATATATATATATATATATATATATATATATATATACATGTATGTATGCATACCAATGCATATAAGGACCAACGATAGGTACTTGGAATTAGTTACATGCAAGGCCTGTCCAGAAAGTATCCAGCCATTATGAACACTGGCAGCCACTCAGAGAGGACCATAGATCACGTGTGTAAACAGCCACGCTCTCACTGGGACAGCTCATTTGCCTGGGAGACGTCGTTGAGAGAGCATGTGCAGTGTATGACTGTTGCACTGACACAGAACGAATAGTAGACCAGTGAAGAATCTACTCGTACATCAGTTTTTATTACAAAATGGAAAATTCGTCTGCGGAAACTATTTGAAGATTAAGAAAGATTTGTGGATTAGAAATCGCCAAGATCTCCATGCTTAAAAAAAGAACAGCAACAGGAAGGCCATGTGTTTTTTTTATATAAAAGAGTTATCTATTATGAATTCATTCCTCAAGGCCAAACAACAAAGGAGTACTATATCAACATCATTTCCTGAAGGATGCGGTAAGAAGAAAATGGATACGGCGGTTGTGGACATGCGGTGACTTCATTAGGACAATGAACCTGTCCATTCTTTACATCTTATGAAGGATTTATTATTTTTTTCTCAAGCCATGGCATCTCTGGTATCTCAATCGCCATGTAGTTCACATGCCTCATGTAACTTTTTTCCCAGAGCCAAAACTTCCGCTAAATAGGAAGACTGTGGATTAGATTAAGAATGCAGCTAGGCAGCTGATAAACATAAAAAGAAAAAAATGAAGGAGAGTAAGGCGCCTAAGTTTAATGACTTAAAAATGAAAGTGGCTGAATACTTTCCGGACAGGCCTGACGCGATTGCGTGATTGAATATAGTTTCAACAATATATACATATATATACATATATATATATATATATATATATATATATATATGTATATATATATAATCAACCGTTGATTCAATTCCATTAAGTTTCTAATAAAACCGACTCAAAAGAGAGCAAAATTAATCTTAGTATACTTTGAGTATGAAGTTCTTACATGTAGTTTGAAAAATAAATCTTAAGTAATCGTTCAACAGAAAAAATATCATATAAAAAAATAATTACCTGTATATTATTTTCAGGGAGTAGATCTACCCACCACGCATATACATATAAATATGTATATATACATATATATATATATAAATCTGTGTGTGTGTGTGTGTGTGTGTGTGTGTGTGTGTGTGTGTGTGTGTGTGTGTGTGTGTGCATTAAAACCACAAAGGGAAATAATAGAATTATGACCGAGCGCTTTTGTTTTTTAGACAGCCTCAGGGTTGTATATGAACCCTGAGTATGTCTAATAGACGAAAGCGCTTGGTCATATTATTATTTCCATTGTGGTTTTTCTGCATATATATAGATATATATATATATATATATATACTGTGCATATATATATATATATATGTATATATATACATATATATATACATATATATATATTTGTATATATATATACATATATATATATATATATATATATATATATATATATATATATATGTTGGTACATTGTGACAAGTTGATGAAGGTGGAAAAAGAAGTCACGGGTCTAGTTCCGAGTTACTGAGTTTATTCCTGACCGGTTTCGCTCTATGCTTCTTCAGAAGAAGCATAGAGCGAAACCGGTCAGGAATAAACTCAGTAACTCGGAACTAGACCCGTGACTTCTTTTTCCACCTTCATCATATATATATATATATATATATATATATATATATATATATATATATATATAGTGTATGTGTGTGTACGTGCGTGTGTGTGTACGCATGTCTATGCTTGTGTGCGTGTGTGCATATGTGAGTGAATCTGTGTATGTGTGTGTGTGTGTGTGTGTGTGTGTGTGTGAGGAAAGAGTGGGATAAGATTTTACTCGACGGTGGTAGATCTGCAACCAATTAATGCGTTTTTATCTGATAATGATATTATAATTTTCCCTTTAAATTCAATTTCCAATGAATCATTTTTGCTAACTACGTCGTATGCTATCAGTCGTGTGATATGAATTGGAGAAAATATACAAAATTGGCAATTTCTCGAATAACATTTTTGCTTTTTGCTTAGTCGTTGAAATTCTTTAATTTGAAAATTAAGAATTTATATCATGAGAATATATTTACTTTTGAAAAAAAAGGAAAAGAAAAAAGACGCTCATATATCTAGTCCAATGATTCCGTCAACCACATCTTGATCACCACATTCCACAACATGACGAGCACAACATGACACCATTCAGGACTTCTACACCCACTCGCGAACTTTCTTTAATTTCCCCATTGTCATTGTCCTTTGTCTTATATCTTTTCATTCCCCACCAGTTGGAGGAGTCCCGAGCCGAGATGCAGAAGAGAGACCAAGACATCTTGGCCATGTCTGCCAAGATGAAAACCCTTGAGGAACAGCATCAGGATTACCAGAGGCATATAATGGTTCTCAAGGAGTCCCTCTGTGCTAAAGAGGAGCACTATAACATGCTACAGGCTGATGTGAGTGTACAGCGTAGCACACAATCTACGGTATTTACAAAAAACGACTTTCATGTCTTCTGTCAATCCCCCCAAAACCCTCATTTAGAGAAGTGATGTGCCAGTGCTGTTGTCTTGTGGTAGTTTCCCTAGGGTAGTTTCGGTGTTTGTGGACGTTGCTATTCTTGTTGTTGTTAAGCATTGTCATGATGAGTCAGGTGGTGAGGTAGTTGATGATGAGAATAAGTCATTAAATATCTTTACCTTTTATATTCAGTTTTGCTTGTGGAAAGACATCTTTGGTGTTCGCGTTGCAATTAAATTTAGTACCTAATTATAAAGACCTTTACATGATTTCCCTGCATTTATGTCGTATATAACAACGCTACCATCAACATGTCAGCTTTTTGGTGATAAATGCCAAATGCATAGGAAATTGAATGTGGCTGTGAGATATAAAAGTGTGTTTATTTTCAAATTGTGTGGGTGTGTTCTTGAACATTTTGTATGCTTATTTGTGTTTTTGTGTGTTCAAATCTTTATTGAAGAAAGGTAAGGGTAATTGCATAGACAATGTATATATGCTTATACTTATGATTGGCTTATACTTATGAGTGGAGAGAGTGGACTAGTAAGTCAGAATGATAGTAATTGTGAGTATATTCACCTACAGATTTTTGTTTCGATTCAATGTAATCAGTATATACCTTAACCTTCTCTAACATGTAAAAGTGACCATGTGTGTTGGTATCATACTATAGATTATAGCAAAATGGTTCACCGACGTCAGACTTGTTGCTGTTCAGGTGATGGCACACTAGGCTAGCTTGCTATTTACTTTTGCTACTTCGTTTGAGTAGAAACGACTTCGGTTAAAATATGCTTGACTTCCGAAAGAACATCTCAAAAATGTGCTTGACATTCGTACTCTAGGATTAACTTCCCTCAGTTCGTCATTCAACCTCTCACTATATGACGAAAGAGTAATTTGACATTTCGAAATTTGAAAAATAAAAGATTTTGGAGTAATCTTCTCTCTGATACAATTTTTGTTAAATTGGATAGCCGCTGACGTTCAGACGCTCTGTGTAGCTGACCGCTCAAAATTGCGAAAGACTTTTTTTTCCTTGTTGTTCAATGTGAAACAGAAGTTTCCAATATTCATCTGAAGAAGAGGTAAGAGAACTCGAAATCTGCAGATACGGGAATCCAAATATTGGAAAATTCTGTTCCACATTGAACAATGAGAAAAAGTCTTCCGCCATTTTGAGTGATCAACTACACAGGTCGTCAGAACGTCAGCGATTATCCAGTTTAACAAAAAACAAAAGATCGTAACAGAAAACAGAAGTCGTTTCTACTTAAAGGAAATAGCAAAAGCAAGTACCGTGCTAGCGAGAAATGCCTAGTGCGCCGTCACATTACACGGATGATCCTCTATGTTTGTAAGATGTTTGTTATATACTAGTGTGAATGCTATGAAGTATGCCCTAGTTCTGAAGACACAAAAGACAAGGGAAGGATTATATTGTGAATGCTATGAAGTATGTCCTAGTTTTAAAGACACAAAAGACAAGGAAAGGACTATATTGTGAATGCTATGAAGTGTGTCCTAGTTTTAAAGACACAAAAGACAAGGGAAGGACTATATTGTGAATGCTATGAAGTATGTCCTAGTTTTAAAGACACATAAGACAAGGGAAGGACTATATTGTGAATGATATGAAGTATGTCCTACTTTTAAAGACACAAAAGACAAGGGAAGGACTATATTGTGAATGCTATGAAGTATGTCCTAGTTTTAAAGACGCAAAAGACAAGGGAAGGACTGTATTGTGAATGCTATGAAGTATGTCCTAGTTTTAAAGACACAAAAGACAAGGGAAGGACTATATTATGAATGCTATGAAGTATGTCCTAGTTAGACACAAAAGACTAGGAAAGGACTACGACAATATACTTGCGTTGACTGACACAGACGAAGAAGAAAAAACGATAAGGGGTAATGAGGTTTTCACAGTGGAAGAGGCACGAGACAAAATGAATACGGAGAAAGGAACGTGAAATATGTTGATGGAAAGAAGATGGTGAGAGTAACAGGAAGGTAAGGAGAGTGAGGTTTAAAGGGGTTATCACACTGGGCTATTTTACCTCCAACCTCCGATTCATCGGCGGTGCCGCCCACATCCAGAACCTTTTCCGCCGTCAAATCACTATGGCGAACTATTTTGTTTTCTTAACGAAAATACGTAGAATGTCATTTGTTATGCTGGAGGGAAATTATTTTCCTCCAGTATATCAGATTCGTTTCCAAAAGCTGCGGGTTGCTAATCTGCTCCAGCAGTTGAAGGAAAATTAGCCCAGTGTGATGACGCCTTAAGGGAGAGAGATGGGGAAAGGAGGAAAAGCGAGACAGTAGACTCTCAGAGGAGAAGTAGAAAGGAAAGAGAAAACGGAAGAAACGGAAGGAAATGAGAAGAAAAAGGAAAAGCAGTTGAAGTATCAGGAGAAAGAAACGAAGGAGAGAATGGAAAGAGAGAGAGAAAAGGAGAGGAAGAGATGGAGTGGAGTGTTTGGGGAAAGGCAAGTGAGCATTGTGGAGAAGAAGTTGGATTCATACTTGGGTGAGGAAAGAAGTGAAGGTTACTGGTGGAGTAGAGAGGGAAATGTGGGAAGATAAATCATCAGTTGGAAAGAAAAACGAAAACGAATGAAGGAAAGGACAATAGAGATAGAAGGGAAGAAAACGGGTGTTGGGAAAGTGGAGTAGATGAAGGAGGGTGGTTCTCAAGAGGACTTCGAACGAAGATGGCAAAGATATACGAAAAGAAAAGAAATATCTAATCACGGTGCTAATTTCTATGAGACTACGATAAAAAACGATCACCACTCTTCCAATGTTAGGACATAAAAAAAGGGTGTGGGTAGGTCACTTTTGATGAAGTGCTGGCGGTGAATCGCGTGATCGGTCACGGATGGAATGTAGAGTCGCTCTTCCATAATCGAACAAACGTCTTCATGTCAGCCGCAAAGCAATTAACGGTAACGACGTTCCACCTACGACATTTGCTACTTTTAGTCATTTTGTCAAATACAAAGGTAATACAAATATTTACGTACGTATCCTATCCGCATGTTCCGTGATGTGTGTGTAGTTGTAATATTATCTATTACTTGTGGCAAAACGGTTGAAACTAGCAAATACTTTGGGCATAAACTTGTGAACATTAATCGTTTTGTGGCTTCCATAAAGGTGGCGGCACATTAGGCATTTCTCGCTAGCATGCTACTTGCTTTTGTTATTTTGAGTAGAAACGACTCTGGTTACAATATTCTAGATTTCTGTAAGAACATCTCAACAATGTGTCTAACATTCGTATTTTAGGTTTAACTTTTCTTAGTTTATCATTCAGCTTCTCACTATATGGCACAAAATTAATTTGATATTTGAAAATTTGAAGAAAAAAAATATATATATATAACCGAAGCCGTTTCTACTCAAACGAAGTAGGAAATGCAAGTTGCATCCTAGCGTAGTGCGCCACCATCTTAAGGTCGCCGAAAATATTGCGGCGTTAGATCAGAACAGAAGCGAAACTTTTATAAAAGCAACCCTAACTGTGATCACTCTATAAGGATCTATAAACCTGGGCCAAGAAACATTCACTAAGAATCAATTCAAGTGTTTTGCTATTGGTTTAACGTGCCAAATGTCACCATATTCTTGTTTCTCGCAACATAGTGTAATTGACTAGGCCACAATGGAGATCTATGTATTTATTAGACCGCACAGGAATTAAATATGATATCCAAAATAGAAAATAGCACACTTGAAAGTGGAACTACTGATATATGAAAATGGTAAATGTAATCTTAGCCTTTACTAAAGATAGCCCAGTTTGTGATATTTGGTGCAACACGTACACATTGGCAACCGATTTATTAGAAATAGCTCGAGATATGAATGACATGTGGTATTTCAACTTAAACAACATAATGATAAACTTATTAGAATTTAGTCGAAAAAATAAATCTTCACATTGAATAGTGCAAACCGTTTTCTGAGCAATATTACAGATAGTTTTTGAATTATAGTGTGTAAACTAATTGACCAAGGTGTATTTTATGTTTAATTTAGTTCCTCTGTTTCTGTCAACGACATTTATACGACTGGCAGATTTTTCTACTGTTACTCGTACTCATTACTTGGGATTATACGATAGGAACCGCGACGATCTACTCACTCAAGATCGATCCCCGGGGTCCGCCGTGGCTTGGCGGTAACACGCGCGTCTGGTAACCGCATGGGAATTTCGGCGGCTGTTCGAACCGTGGCCTCGGCGCAGAGGTTAGGAAGGGCATCCACCCTAAGTAATGGCCCCCGAACTCTGCTCACCTCGAACCTGAGGTGATTTGGATGTCGCTGTGTGGTGCAACAGTTTCCCCCGGGTATCGTCACTAATGTGGCTGTAGCGTGGACACCGTCTTCTGCGTTCATGTATGAACTGTTCCGGACCCCCTGGAAGGTTGAGGTCCGAACGGGTATCAGCCCCGCAAACCACGCACACAAAAAAGACACCAATCCCCGCGGTTACTCCGAAAAAAATCTCCATAAAATATCCATTTCCGTTTCAAATACCTTTTGGCAGGATTAGTCGACCTGCCCCAGTGTTCCCTAGATTTGACATATCAGATTTAGAAAAAAGACGATTCTGAACATTCTGCTTCACCTTGAAAAAAAGGTGATGGGTAAACTAAAGCTTCATTTTACTCCAGTCCAGGTAAAAAAAAAAAAAAAAATCGAAAATTTACATCAATGGTTTAACAGACGAATTTCCGTAGAACGGTAACCTTTTATTAGGACTGGTAATATGTTAAGGGAATAACAAGCATCGAAGCTAGTTCATTAAGACCCACATCCATATCGTTATTAATTTTCAGTAATAAGCTAATAGTGTATATGTTTTACCACAGATATCGCAACCTGAAATGTCTTTAATGAAACGCACTGTACACTCATAAGTCCAGCATCACTTTTAGTAGCTTCGTATGTGGAAACAAGGTAGTCTATTCCAGTAGAATGTGCCCGTAGCAGGGATCGTCTGATACGATAAAATATACTTTTTGGGCAAGTAGGAAAGTTTCAATTGGTTTGCTCCCATTTGTGAAGAAGTGATGCCTGGTTTCATTTACTCCAGCTTCATCACATCTTTCACTGTACAAGAGAATGATGGGGATTTCAATCAACTGCATTTGCACAGGCAAGACTGAAGAGGTCAGGGTTATTAGTAAGAACCATTGTTTCGTCAGTGAGGTCCAGGCTACCCAGACAGTCTTCTTGCCACATGAATAGAGTTGTACTGTAGCCTGTCAGGCTCCAAAAAGTATTCGAAAACATGAAGTATATGTGGGTTATTAGTAAGAACCATTGTTTCGTCAGTGAGGTCCAGGCTACCCAGACAGTCTTCTTGCCACATGAATAGAGTTGTACTGTATCCTGTCAGGCTCCAAAAAGTATTCGAAAACATGAAGTATATGTGGGTAAAAAGAAAAAGCCTTTTAGGTTAGTTTTGTATATCTACCTGCTGATGAATAGGTATCCCTCTTTTTTGTTTTCTTCATGTTTGGAACTTTTGTGCTGCAACCACCAATTCTTGTTTATGGACCAATATTGTTTGGTTAGTGACCCCAAACCATTAAAGGTCAGTGCTCGAAATATCTCTATGTCTCTTGCTTCAAAAATGTTTTAGTCTGGAGCTCCACATGCTGAATGCTGTACAGAAGAGAATGATCAAAATGGTACAAGGACTTAGGAATTTATCCCACGAAGACAGTGCTTAGGCATCTCAAGTTACATTCTGTGGAAAGACGAAGAGTGTGGGGTGATCTAATAGAGGTACTCAAATGGGTCTAGGGGTTTAACAAGGGTGGTACAATTTCGCATGAATACATTCGGACTAAGACTCCTGTGTTTTCTACTCCCACTTACGTCAATAGGACCTTTCGCAGTCAGGCTCGTAGATTCCTATTAGCGCTAGAATTTTCAATTGTCTCGGATTTCACGAGGCAAAGGGATGACTTAGCTAATTTGGAAACCGATATTTAAAAAATAGATACGACATTGCTGCATAAATGTATTTAAAATTAAAAACATGACTCTTAATGTTATAATTTTTACTTACTGGTGTGTGATGAGGCTTTGTTAATTTAATCATAAGGTAAAACTAAAAATAGGTAATTATTTTTACTGAAGTAAGTATGAACAGTAAAAATAAGAGGATGTTGATTTCGGTTTGTGCATTTTATCTGAGTGTTGAAAAATAATGGATATCACTGTCACGTCCTGTATATGAAGATAATCAGTGAGATAAAAAATAACAGT
>NC_134804.1:51237459-51244959 GCF_046742065.1 Oratosquilla oratoria
TGACCAATAAAAATTCACACAACATTATTCACATAAGAATATTCACTCGTGTACATGTAGGGCAAAGACAAATGTTTTTCTCCTTACACAAGACACAATTACTAGTCCATAACAGTATGTTATCATGGAGGGTTATTACTTAAAGAGAGTGCAACTTTCTTTTCTTCTGATACTTCATTACAAGTCTCTCCTCTGTTTACTCTGGTGGTAGAAGCGAGCAAAGATTCACGGCACAAATTAGCGTTAATGAAACACAAAGTTTACTTTTACACGCACACCCACACACACAGACATACACACATACACACACACACACACACACACACACACACACACACACACACACACACATATATATATATATATATATATATATATATATATATATATATGTATATTTATGTATACATATATATCCATAGAAAATATACAATTTTTAATAATAAAGCATGCATCAATGTTCAGGATTTCATAAAATGTGATTTTTTTGTTTTTAGTCATAATATCTGTTGCTAATTACATCCATATGTTGATAAAACATATGCAAACGCATATAAAATATGTATAGGTATGCTGATACATAAGTATATATATATATATATATATATATATATATGTATGTATATTTATATATATATATGTATATATATATATCTATATATATATATATTATATATGTATATATATGTACCCATGCGTACATACACGCATGTTTGTACATATACATTAAATATATACAGTATATTCGTACATACATGCATATACATACGTACAAACATACATACTTGAACTAAGCCCATTATCTCTCTCATATGACTTCAACTTAACTTCCACATTTGACTCAAGGGAGAGCTAATAATCAGTGTTTACATCCTACAACTATTATACAGTCAAGAAAAAACAGTCCCGCACTAATAGAACACATATATTGGCTCAATATTTCTTCCCAGAGAAATTTGACTGAGGGATCAGAGACTCTTGTATGTCGCTGTATGTTTGCGGGCTATTTTGATGTGCATACAGACAAGCACTTCGTACATACTTATGATTTCAATACGCATACTCTCTCTCTCTCTCTCTCTCACACACACACACACACACACACACACACACACACACACACATATATATATATATATATATATATATATGTAATATATATATATATATATATAATATACATATGCATATTCAAAAACATACATTTATATATATATATATATATATATATATATATATATATATATATATATGAACATGCCTGTATGCGCTTTTATCATTTCTGTATATTAGGAGGTATGTATATGTGTATGCATGTGTACATGTATGTATGTATATATGTATATAAATATGAAAATGCTTATTTGTATATTTAGATACATGCATACATATATACATACGTGTATATATATATATATATATATATATATATATATATATACATATACATATATATACATATATATAATATGCTTTTTTTGCATACCTTTATACGTATATAAACATGTCTGCATATGTTTAAATCATTTATGTATATTAGAAAACGTGCTGTTATGAATTAGTTATTCGTTTTAACCAAATGTTTATATCTATGTTTATATACAAATATAATCAATATCCTTGTGTGTTCCTAAATATAAAAAGACAATAACTAATTACTCATAATCTCAACTTTTGATCTTCTTAAACAGATGGTCATGACCTTCTGAAGTATTGTGCATCAATATGTTGTAAATAATGTTGAATATACTTGACATACCAGTGAGAAATAATAGAACAAGTGTTGAGTAATTTTCACCTCCAAATTTGTTTGATAAGAGCCTAGCTGTCGAAGAATAAGGATTTCGAGTTGTGTAACCCCGGCAGCTAGCGTCTGTGGCTTGCGATAGAGCCTAACAATACAGTGCCTCCCTTTTCTCTCTTCCCCGCATACACGCCCTCTTCGCCTAACCCAAGATCGTACATCGCCAGGTGGAGGAACTTCGTCAACGTCTTGAGGAGAAGAACAAGACTATAGAGAAGAAGACGCAACAAGCTCTCCAAGCGACGCAAGAACGAAACAGACTCAACTCGGAACTCAACGAAATTCGCGATCACAATGACATTAAGGACAGAAAGATTAATGTCTTACAAAGGAAGGTTCGTGGGCCTCACTCTTCACATCCTTTCCCCCCCCGAATTCACCTCCCCCCCGCCCCCACACCCCTTTTCCTTCCCAAAATTTTCCCTCCCTTTTCGTCGTACCCAAGTCCCTCGAGCCCAAGAAGTCAAGATCTAGTTTCGCGAATTCGCCTTTTTTTCATAAAGCTCTTATGTTTTCGCGTTATCCTTACCATTACTTGTAAGGTCCTTACTAAGGGTTCTGAAGGTCCTCTTGGGTCCCTAACGGCGTCTTCAGGAGGTCCTTTAGAGATGTTGAAGTCCTTGTGAGGCCTTGAATTACGAGGTCCTTACAAGAGTACTTACAATGTCTTTACATGCCCTTATTTACTCCTAGTGGCCCAATCAAACAAGAAAGAACATTATCTGTCATTTGTTTTCCTTATAGTATGGTAGACTTTTGGCACAAGAAAATATGATGTGATTTCTTCACTAAACTGTTTTATTCTCTCGTGACAGGTCATAGAGAGTAATACTGCAATTCCAGTGTGATTTAGATCATATGTGGTCTATTTCAAGGCAAGTTAATTTCGTTCTTTGCAGTCAAAAGGTTGAACTGTATTTTCAGATCCTTTCTCGACTACGTCATCTTTTTGAAATATATTCTGGTTGCCTTCTTTGAGGCCCATGAGTTTCTACAAACTGAGTAACATTGTTTTATATTAGCCAGAAAAAAATATAATACGTTTGGGTTCCGAAGAACTAAGAAAAAATCTTATTTCCATGAATATGCCAATAAGATAAACATGGATTACTATGTAATATTTCGCTGGTTCTGAAGTAAGCAAATGGCTCATCAGTGGATCAATTATTGCACGATCATCAAATGTTAGATTGCATAGGGTCTGCCGTAATAAGCATTGTCGGGACAGAGCCGACCCCTTCAATTCAGTGACATATTTGATCAGTTTTGGTTTGCATTCTTTCATTTTGATGATATAACAAACCAAGACCTCGTATTGGCCAATTAGAAAAAAAAAATCCTGGACGTCCTAGAGTTCTGAAAGGCAAATTTTGCAATGGACGTTAGCGAGAACATGGACAATCTCCTGCTTTGCACGATCAATTCTGGAATATCAAGACCAACAATGCAAGTCACTCCAATGGAACCACAAGCCAGTAATATTTCCTGGAGCTTCCTATGTCTAAGGATATCTGATTGTTTTTATCCACATCCATAGCTGTAGATTGGCATTGATTGCTCCCCTCTCTTCAAAAACTCTCATATAGATAGAGAGAATACCACAGCGAGAGAGATGTGACCTAGGGTGTGTTTAGTCCTCACATGCATGAGTAACTCATCGAACAATTTTAGCGTCACTACCAATGAGTCAAAGCGCTTTAAATGGTGACCGCAACACCCTCCAAGCGCTTCCCATGAGCTCGGCCCGACCAGTAATAGGTGTAGCCACCAACACGAGTCTCCACTGAACCCGGGAGCCACCTTGGGTAGCGCCGCTGTCAAGGCTCCGAGAATCCGAGGCTTGCTCGACTGCGCTGATATAACTGTGGAGGGGATGGAGGATATTTCAAATATCCACCAGCAGGGCCATATTGTAGTTCACCCAAGTGCTGGCTTTGTGGGTGCGTGACGTATTAGCACTGCCACAATCCCTGGCATCCAACGATACAACTTCGGAATACCTATCCTTTAGCATTATGTAGTGGGACTTTTTCCGGAACATTTTCTCAAACTCATCAGAACTGGGGGTCCACTCGGTCGAGCAGTGATTCTCATATGAAGGAGTTGTGCTCGGGAAGGTTCAGTGGGGTGGTCCGCCACAAGTCGTTGGTTTTGCCCTGAATTGTTTCCATGGAAACAACGTGAATTTTACAACACCACGTCGCTAGCCCGATGTTGGGTTGTGTTTATGGCCACTACATCAGTCCCCTGACCAGAAAAGTGACAAAGATAGTCGTCACTCATAGTCCCACGACCGGAGTGGAAAAGGCATAAGACACTCCGTCCAACTAAAGGGTATCCTCTTATTCAAACGCGAGGACATTCTTAAAAAAGAATAATGATAAACACATAAATAAAGAAAATATAGTCCATATTAAGACGTCATTTCACGATGTTGGACTAACTCAAGATGTGTGCGTTGAAAGCTGACCTTAGTTTAAATTTGTAGTCATATCATTATCCCACCTCTGAAAAGAATTCCAATATTTCCACATTTGGAACATATAGACAAGTCCTATATAGTATACACAATAATCATACGGTAAAAGCTGAGAAGAAGTTTGATATTGTTTGGATTAACTTAATTCACCGAGGGGTATCCTTCAAGAACAAGGAATTCCGGCTGATACATTTCTGAATATCGTTTAAGAATGTGTGTGTGTGTGTGTGTGTGTGTGTGTGTGTGTGTGTGTGTGTGTGTGCGTGTATACATAAATGAAGATTCACGTTCGTACGCGTTACTCTGTAGGAACTTATTCTTATGTAAGTTCAAGTTCCTTTTACTGATCAATTCACTCCGATCATATTTTTCTTGTGCCGCTGGTCTTCTATACTGATAAGTAAACCTGAATTTGACAGATTGGTACCAATAAATTTCATTAGTACACCATTCCAGTCACTTATGCATGGATTGACTAATGAAAGTGTTTCTTTAATCGTGTTGTCAAACCTCCTTACGTGTTGGTTTTGAAATGAATACTAACATCAATGTCCAAAAATACGATTAATATAGTGTTTAAGTGCATGGCGATGGAGACATGCTCAAAATGTACGTGTTGCTAACATCTTCACTTGGTAGGTTTGCTTGTACACTAAATAACATCTTCTGCAAAAAAAAAAAAAAAAAAAAAAAAAAATACATTCTGCGTCTTAACCCAACTAACCATTCTTTGGCGTATCCCTGCCCCTTGATAATCCCTCAGATCGAGAATCTCGAGGACCTGCTACGGGAGAAGGACAACCAGGTGGACATGGCTCGTGCTCGACTCACCGCGGTGCAGGCTCACCACTCCACGTCAGAAGGCGCCCTGACGTCCCTGGAGGAGGCCATCGGGGACAAGGACAAGCAGATCGTCCAGCTCCGGGAGCAGAGAGATCGCGCGGAAGCTGAGAGGAACCAAGAACAAAGTCTTCACGAGCGGGACATTGCCGAGTACAAGATGAAACTTCATCAGCTGGAGGGCGAGGTCGAGAAGCTCCAGGTGCGTCTCGAGAGGTCGCTGGCCGAGAAGGACAAGCTGGAGGCCAAGCTCGAATCGAGTCAGTCTGAGCTCGGGAAGGCGAAAGCAGAACTCGAGAAGATGCACAGCGAAGTCGGGAAGAGCACGAGTGACTACGAATCTTACCGGCACCGGCTGACGAAGCTTGAGATCGAGATCGAAAGGCAACGGACTGAGAACGAACGTCTCCACCACGAACTCGAGAGATCTCACACGGGGGGCTACTCTCGACCTACCCTCCTGAACTCGTCGACCGCGGCCGCGTCTTCGGGCGAGGTCGAACGCCTTCAGGAGAAACTCGACAAGTGCCAGACGGACCTCCGGCGCGCTCAAGCCGAACTCCGCATGAACCAATCCGACTACGAGCGCTCTCACGTCGAGGTCGAGCAGTTGCAAGAGAAGGTGGAGAAGGCCCAGGGGGAGATCTACCGCTTCAAGGCTCGCCTCGAGAACGCTCAGTCCGAGAAGGACTCTGTCCAGGACGAGCTCGAGAGGGCCCAGAGCACGATAGCTCGCATGCACGGAGAACGGGAGAGGTGCGTCTCCGAGATGGAGAAGCTTCGGGAGGAGCTGGAGAGGTCCCAGGCGACGGTGGGCAAGGCCCAGATCGCCCAGGAGAAGACCCAACAGTCCTTGGACAAAGCGCAGTCCGAGCTGGACCAGCTTCAGGAGCGTTACGACCGGCAGGCGGCTGAAGTTCGAAGGGTGAGTACTAACTAATCTTGTAACCTGTATATCATATACATGTGTAGCATTTCTTCCCTCTTTACCCCCCTATGAGCCTCCCCCTTCACACCAATGATATAAATCCCCCATAGAATTTAACCAGTGTCTATGTAGTCATCCCAGATTGATTCTATACCCTACCCACGTCATCACCACCCCATTAGACAAACTCATCTAAATTAGGGTACGTACTTCTATATTTCATCAACGTCAATGGGGGGTCTGCATCACTCGGATCTAGCTAAAGAGGGTACGTACTCGCGTCTCTTCTACATCAATTCAGCTTCGCGTTTAACAGTAGTGTCTTTTTCTTTTATGAGTGTTTTTTTATCATATTCATTTGCAGCACACATAAACATATCATAGACACAGTTGCATACGTACACGTGTATAGACACAAAAGCATATATCTATAAAACACAAATATTGTATAGACGTACGCAAACAAGCTGGAATACATAGCATACACATAAACGAAAAACAAAATAACAAATAAAAATATAATCACAAAAATACAAATAAAGAAAATCAAACGCTTGAGCACGGATAGACAGACAGACTGACAGACAAACAGGCAGATAGACAGATACACACACATGTGTATTTGTATATATATATATATATATAAATATATATATATACATATATATATTTGTGTGTGTACGTTTGTGTATGTGTATGTGCGTGCATGCGTGCGTGTGTGTGTGTGTGTGTGTGTGTGTGTGTATGTACAAAATAGTCGCACCAACGTACACATGCCCAGAAGCTCGCGCGTGTAACACTTTTCACGTGTATAAGAATTACGTGAATACATTTGAGTAAAACTACACATACACTGATAGAAACGCGCATGTGAAAACCACACACATATGGGCGCGTACACAAGCACACACACACATACACGAAGAAATACACAGATACCTAAAACACACACACACACACACACACACACACACACACACACACACACACACACACACACACACACATATACAAGAAAAGAAATGCACACAAATTTTTATGTATATATACTGTATATATATATATATATATAGAAATGTGTATACAACATCTACATAAATGTATATACACACATATATATGTATATACTGATTTATATACACATACACACACATGCATCTATATATATTTTTGTATATATCATATATTTCTATATGTATGTGTACATATTTATATTTATGCACATGCATTTTATATGTACATAAACATACACATTTTTCATACACATATTTTACACACACACACACACACATATATATATACACTATATATATATATATATATATATATTATATATATATAATATATAAATATATATATATACATACATACATACATATATATATATGTATATATATATATATATACATATATATACGAAAAAAAGCTGGAGTCCGGGAACCATAATGG
>NC_134804.1:51249959-51262459 GCF_046742065.1 Oratosquilla oratoria
CAGGAATAAAAGCTTCACCTCTAGTCCATGTTTCCTTTACCGTGTCTATACAACTTGTTCACATGGATTTTCATTAATTTCTTTCACAAAGTCATCCTGGGTGTGTATTCCCGATTCGTTTTGCGTTTAGCTCTCTAAAAAGAATGATATTCGTGATACGATTTGATTCATTTTCATCTGTACTTAAGATGAGCTGGCCACGCCCATCGCTGTAGACATTTTCTTTTGCCTATGAAGGGCTTGGCATGGCGGTGTGGAACCGGGTAGTGTAGGCCCTATGGTCTCTTGCAGTCTACTTAATTTTTGTGTTCTTATGTTTTTTCGTGAGTTTCACGTAAAGGTGTGCCACCTCCAGCAGGAGACTCCTGCTAATTCATTGACATCTCATCGCACCAGTGACTCACTTTGAGTGCCACTTTTTGTGGTGTAGAGATTCGTATCTTTTTGGAAAGAATGCAAGGATCACCACGGGCAGGTTCTCTACTTCCGTTCGCCTGTGCCCACTCCTCGTTGCTCTGTGCTCTTTCCAAATCCTCTGGATGTTGTCTCAAGTTCTCTGCAGTGAAGCAAGCCAGCAGGTCGTGGAACATTAGACCATTTGGGTAGCGGCCGCAGTGCGCGTATTGCCGAGGAAGTCGACCCGTAGCTCACTCCACGTGCAGTATCCTATACGTAGGCGATGCAGGGTGACCTGGTCCGCCCTGGTCTGAGAACGATCTGCTTGAAGGGAACAGTAGGCCTGACAAACCAAGTCGTCTGGCTCGTTGGCATCTCACGTTCCTTGTGTTCAGTTGCCCTGTTACCTCTTAGGCAGCTCGCACACCCATCCAACCAGTTGCATGGAACCAATCGCACACACACATGCACACAAACACCTCCCCGCACCCCTCACACACACACACACACACACACACACACACACACACACACACACACACACACACACACACACACACACACACACACACACACAACCTGTTATGCCCCACGATCGGTTTCATGCATCAGTGTGCGACCAGCCTTAGTCCCATATGTCTCTGAATCAGGTTGAGCCACACATGTGGACCCTCCACGGCAAGGCTTGGTGTGTGTGGGTCCCAATGGAAGTAAAGAAGACCACACTGTCTGTTGGGGTTTGCTGCTGCAGTACTTAGAGTACTGTGCCATCCCGATGGTGCCTGACGTGTTCCAAGGTGTACTGTATTGGCAGCAGCTCCGTCGGTAGAGATAAGTACTAGTCAAGTGTCCTCTTGGCGAAGACTGCCGCTCCTGTCGTGCCCCAGGCAAGATCGACGGAACAGTCCGTGTGGTAGATAGTTCTGATCGGGATGCTATCCACGGGTACCAACATCAACCCGTGTTGATATAGCTCCTGTTGCGTGCACAGGGCCTTGTTGGTCGGCAGGCAATGAGGGATGATATCCGTCGGCGGTTAAATAGTGGCCATTTTATTCATATAGACCTCTTCCACTGAATGGTACCTTTTCCCGGTACAAAATATTGCAATAGCAAGGAAGAAATACTGCTGAAAAAATCCCGCTCCCACGAAGTGAGAAGAAACTCCGGTGGAGCAAGCCTTATCAGTTGTGGCAAGCCGCTTTTTTTGTTTTGTTTTTATGTTTGGGTCGCCTTCCCACCTAGCTAGGGCTGTCAGAAACCAACGGTGGTGCCTGATATCCGCTTTGTTTCCTAATTCTGCTGTTCCTTTACACGGTTCACTAGAGTACGTGCTGTCGCATCCACATAAGTTGTCCGCTGGTCCACTACTTGCTGGCCTGCCTTGTGCGGTGTTATCACACTGGGGTATTTTTCCTCACTGTTAGAGCAGATTTGCAGCCCTCAGCTTTCGGGAAGAAAATGTCCAGCATATCAAATAACATTCTACGTATTCTTGCTGAGGAAAAAATACATTTTGCCATAGTTATTTTACGGTGGAAAAAGTTCTGTAGGTGGGCGGTACCGCCGAACTATTGAAAGTTGAAGGAAAAATAGTCCAATGTGATAACCTCAATACGGCGAACTTAGGCAATGTCCAGCAGATGTGAATACGGCTCAGACCAGAGAGGCCAGGCCGCCCTCATCGTTCGGTACACGTGAACAGGAGACTTCTGCTGGAGGTGATGCACAGCGCATGTCCACCATGTTGGGCATATGTGTATACGAAACCCATGGAATACACGCCCTTCTTGGTATTGGTCTCTAGCGGCGGGCTAGTGATCCGTTCATTTGAAGTACAGATGAAAATACACAACAAGACATTCAATATAAATACTTACACTCCTCTTAATCTTAACTGGCTTCAATCCAGAACACCATTTTTGGGGGAGATTCCAACACAGAAACCATTTACTCATATACATACATAATTACTCAGCGTTTTAACACAAATTCATCACAACTAGAGTCCACATTGTCAACAACAAAGACAAACACACACACACACCATACTTACACTCCTCTTAATCTTAACTGGCTTCAATCCATAACACCATTCTTGGGGGAGATTCCAACACAGAAACCATTTACTCATATACATACATAATTACTCAGCGTTTTAACACAAATACTTCATAACTAGAGTCCACATTGTCAACAACAAAGACAAACACACACACACACACACCACACCTAACATACTTCACTGTCTTTTCCCTTAACCTTCAATATACCTTGCATAAAAATGACATGGATTACAACAGAAAACTAACCATCAGACCGCCTGTCTATTGTCATCCCTACAAATATCACATGTAGTACCCCATCCACACTGAGTCAAGCATTCATCAGCCATAATTGAACTGGGCAGAATAAACAGAAATGATTCATCGCACTCGATATTTATTGTTTCTAACATTATTACAGTAGTTAGAACATTTAAAGTATCTCGCGGAAAACAAGCACTACAAAGCAACCTAACATATCATAACAAAAATTTCACACGAGAAGTAGACCATTTACAACAGAACTCAGCAAATTAAACTCAACATTTTTTCATGTTACATCCAGGGCATCGTAGACAGAATGTAAAATGCCAACAGTATCATAAAAAGAACAGAAATAAGAAAAGTGGGGGTGAAAACATAAAAAGTCAGCCATATATCAAATATGTCCAGAATCCATCAGACACTAATTCCATTGAGAACAGTGGCAGTGGACAAATCAAGTAACGTGCAGCCATCTTTACATCTGATGGAAATATTGCACTCCAGAAAGAACAGGCCGACTCCACGTGAATCACTACGCACAATTCAGTCACGTGCCAGCTCAATTGACCAGCATCCTTAGATTCAAACAGAAATTTTCACGCAGTCACAATTACCAAACCAACAAAGATACACAGAATCGTAAACGATACAATTATAATATGATACAGGTGCATATAACATATCAGGCATACATTTCAAATACTGTGGAACATAAGGACTCCAGGTATTCATGAATATAACCGACTAGATAGTGTAATGGTATCGTTCTCAACCGCTAATTCAGAAATCCGAACTCTAATCTCGGCATATCTGCACTGCGAGCCGGCACTCCATTTCTGGAGGGCAAGGAGTTGTATGCATGTGTAAGATCATATTATTACCCATAAATTAGGCCTTAATGCACCTAGGAGCAACCACACGTGCAGATTTCGGGCAAACCAATACCAACAGGCTAACCTATGAAAAATAACTATGATTTATGTTGGCTAATATTAGTCCACCATGAGCACCATTCATCTCGTTGTGACTAAATATCGTGGATCCTCAGACAGAACTCTACATAACTTAAAGGCTAACATGATTCTTGCTAGATTCATCACCATTAATACATAAATCCAGGGGTATGATGAACAAAACACACATAATTTACCAAAGCAGACTGCCACAGACACTATAGAGCATTTAAATGTTGCAACACTGGTTTGGCAACACAACCAATGACGTATATCTACTCTACCAGGCTGCCTCACACAGTCAAGCTTTTGATGCTATCCCCCGCCACAACCTAATAAATAAAATATATAACACAGACATGCACAATAACACCAAAAGATGGCTGGCCAATTATCTGGCAGGTAGGAATGCTTACGTATCATATAATGGCCAATCATCGCACATCAGAAACATTAAGAATGGAGTACCACAAGGCTCTGTTCTATCCCCCACGCTCTTTAATCTATACATGCATGACTTACCCACATCAGACTCCTCAGAAATACAAATCTCTTCCTACGCAGACGACATAAGACGCACATGCACACATCGTAACACAGACAAAGCTGCAGAAATAATCCAGCCATACCTTGATACACTCAACACATGGCTCATCACAAACAGACTCAAAATAGCTCCAACCAAATCTATAGCAACACTTCTCACCAACTGGACAAAAGAACACAAATACATACCTCATCTCTACATCAACAACACTCTAATACCACACACAAACACACCGAAAATTCTTAGTGTAACATACGATACATCCATGTCTTTCAAACAACACATCACAAACATAAAAAACAAATGCACACCTAGACTTAACGCACTTAAGTCAATCACTGGAACAGCATTTGGACAAAACAAAGAAACTAATACAACAATATACAAACAATGCATACGCTCACTGATGAATTATGCAAGTCCTGCATGGGCTCCTAATCTCAGTGAGACACACCACAACACCCTTCAAATCATACAAAACAAAGCCCTAAAAACAATTACAGGCTGCACAAATACAACGCCTACAGACCATTTACACCATGAAACAAAAGTCCTCAAAGTCAAGGACCACCTCAACATGAGAGGCACACAAACACTTGCTGCAGCCACCACAAACACATCACACCCGCTACACTACATAGCAGGACACCCACACACACCAAGAAACATTAAAACAACACCCAAAGACCTGTGTCACACACAGATACTCTCTTCTCTTCCTCCACAACCGCCAAATACCAGCCTCCGGAAACATAATCATAATCATATCACTCACCGCTCCATTAACACACTGAAAGACAACACACTGCTGCATGCCAGACCCCCTGATATCCACCCTTCTGAATCCTCTCTCCCACGAAAGGACAGAGACCACTTGGCCAGACTGCGGTGCGGCCACCACCCAGCACTTCTAAGCTACCAGAAGAGGCTGGATGACCGCATTGTGAACAGCTGCCCAGGATGTAACACTTCACCCCATACCATACAACACATAATAGAGGACTGCATTATACACAATCATGCACGCAAACAACACAACATACACTCTATAAAGGATTTGTGGGAAAACCCAGTTTCGGCTGTGGCATTCCTTGGGGAGACGGGACTACTCGGATAGATAGTCTAGGGAACAACAACAACAACATCATTAACATGTTGGCACAACATGATGCTCAGTGTAGACCTGGCCTAAGAGGAGAATGCTAGCCCCAGGGAGGACAAAGATAGTAGGAAAGGATGTCGAGGATCCCGATACTCTTATTTGATGTGCCTTGTTAGTAACTATCCTACTTTACAACGTTTTGAGCTGTCGATGACACAGAATAGCTCGGCCTGCTATCAAAAATGTGTATTTTATTCATCGTTACCATGAACAACACATTTCGTATAACATCCTCTTCTTCATTATTTTTTAAGTGATTATGTAGTCCACTACAACAACCTTGACGTCCGCTATTGGAGAGGGACTAAAGCCCTTGCAGACGAAACCGGGAGTTTTTTTTTTTTTTTCTATCAATGTCTGCAATATTTTTCGTCTACATTTGGATATCTTTTCTGTAAATTGCCATATCTTCCTTCCCAAACCTTATTTCCTTATTCTGACCGAACAATATGTGTTTTGTCTCTTATCTATTCCATGATAATTTCTACTCTAAAGATGGTTGTTGTGTATGCATACGTAATAATCTTTCTGTCGCCTTTATTTCCATCCTTGAATCTTCAAAAATTTTGGTCATCTAGCTCAAATTATATTGTCACATCACCAGTGACTCATACGCTCTATATAGGTAGCCTAATTTCAATGTTTACCACCAGCTTTGATTTTCTTCCTTCACTAATTCAGTTCGGTGAACTACCCATTGAACCTTTTCATCCTGAACAACCTGAAAAACAGTTAAGGCTATTTTACATAGTTATAATTTTTCTTAGGCTTTTCTCTCTGTTGGATACATTCAATCATAATCTTACTTCAGTTAGCTCTCACTATTGCCTCATGCCTCTTTTGGAGCTCCAATCTTCCTGCTCCCCTTTACCTACTTATGCCTCCCACCCATATTTCTTTTAAGGACATCTATTCTATCCATTCTGGCCTCAAAAGTAAGAAGGTTTATGATATGGATGAAGTACATCATATGATTCTTAAAAAGTGTGCCTCTCTGCCGTCTTTGCCTGTCACGAGGAATAGTTATAAAGAAACGAAGAAGAATATGAGTAGAAAAAAAAACTGTGAGGAAGGTCGAGAAAATACCCGATGTACGGTGGTAATTTTTAGATGAATGACAAAGTATCAAGAAAAGTACAAAAAAGAGAGTCTGGTAGGGAGAGGAGATGGATTGTTGTTAATGGAAGAAAACCCTATAAGGAGACATTTTCAAGGAGCTATTGAAAGTAGAGGAAGACAAGGAGACTATAGTTGTGGGAGATGTAAGTAGGTGTAAGTAGCATTGAAAAAACTGAAAGCTTGAAAGGGGTTTAGATATAATAAATGTCATGTGTGTGGACTGTCTAGAAAAGGTGGAACAGCAATATTGGAAAAGCTGGTGAGATTGTTTAATGTGTGTCCAAAGCGGGCCGTACACGATCAATATTATTGCGCAATATTCCGCATTGAACAGTATTACTGACCACTGGACGGAAACCATCTGTCATTTGACTGTAACTAAGGGGTTGCAGAGATCACTATCTCCTGTCCCATCCATCACGAACCAGCCTTATACCAACAATAACAATGCAGAATATTGCACATATTGATCCTGTAGGTTGTTCTTAAGAGAAGTAAGTGTCCCGGCAAATGTTAATAGTGCAGATATGGTCCCGCAATAGGAGGAGTTTAATGGGTATGAAATTGATAGTTCTATTGAATGTGGTCGGTAATGTGTATCGGGGGTGTATGCTGATTTGAGAGTATTAGAAAGGGAATCGAGGGAGTGATTGAAAGAGAGAGAGAGAGAGAGAGAGTGCGTGTATTTTTTTACGACAGGTATGTGAGTAGTATCTAGTTAAAGGTAAGGATTTTGGGGTTTTACATAGACTTGGGAAAGGCATATGATAGGGTTGATATAGGAGCATCGTGGAGGATATTACAAATATATGGAATAAGGGGATGTTTTTGATGTCTGTTCACATTTCTTATACGAGAATGAATAGAGTGAATGTACGGTTGCGTCAGGGTTGTGTGATGTTGATATGGTTGTCCAATGTGCATATGGATGTAGTGGTATGGAAGGTAAGCGCAAGAAAAGTAGAGGTTTGGGATTGGTGGGTGAAAGTGTAAAGACAAGGAAAAGTAAATGATTTGTTATATGGTTATGACAAGGCATCTGTTACCAATTCTTATGAAAGGCTGACGCAATTGGTATCTGAATGTTAAAGTGATAAGGTGTTTGATTTCAACATTGGACAGAGTGAGAGATGTGGAAATAAGGCAGAGAACGGGTGTAGAAAGAAAACGGAGTACTGAGACTGTAGGTTAAATCAGCTGTGGCTATCAGGATGTGCTGTGCCTCACTCCATTGCATTTGGCCCAAGCAATGTGGCAGGGGATGCTAATAGACCTTTCACCGCCGAGAGGCTGAGATGGTGGTGGTAGGGATGAATGGGTTTAATTGTGTGTAAGAGTTTTGACTCAACCATACCCATTAGAAGGGAGAGGGACTTTCACACACACACACACACACACACACACACACACACACACACGTGCACGCATACACACACACATACATGTATGTATACACACACACACACACACACACACACACACACACACACACACACGCACGCACGCACACACACACGTGCACGCATACACACACACATACATGTATGTATACATATACATATATGTATATATGTATGTATTGCAAATGTGTGTTAATTCATCCTTATGTTCCTATTTCTGTCTCTAGTTACCTCTCTATTTTTAGATTTGTTTGTATATTTGTTTGTTAAGATATCAGTTGATTTTTTATTCTACATTCGTCCTCATTATGAATCGAATATTTATCTGTCAACATACCCACCATTAGAGACTAAATCATGATTATACATAAACCAGGAGAGTATTGCATAGCGGAAAATTGTATTGAATGACGATGTAGAGAAACTAAGTATTAAGCTTATTGAAAATATCTAGACTTTCTAATACAAATAAGATATAGGTAAGGTTCCCATAAATAAGTGGTCTTAGCTATACTTTCACGAATTCAGACTTCAGTCTAAGAAGAATGACCGGAGAGTGACATGGAAAAATGTATGTTTCGGGTGGCAGCATGAAAATGTATAGGACAAGATGCTTTGTCGAATAATCACATACGAGTGGAATGAATATATAGAGGATAGATTAAAACACTTTAAAATAACTAGAGTACCACAAATAACATAAAGTGGAGAAGAAAAGGGGCCGCACACAGGAGTAAATATTGCACATATGGAGACAAATTCTGAAAGAACGATAAAAATGAGTGATGGATGCTATAATTGTAGTATAAATTCGAAGTAAAATCTTGCGCAATCCGACGAAAAAATCTCGTCTACCGTGACAGAGTAGATGTATTTCAAAACCCCACCAAGAGGATGTACAAGAAAAAGAAAAGGAAATCACTAGTGCAGAGTATTTTACGAAAACAGTACTGGTGATGAGAGGAGTTTAGGAGTTTTTAGGTGTTACGGACTATTTCTGTTGAGGACAGACATTGGATACCATGTCGAACTCATGAGCAGGTGGTTATGAGTTCGATTTCCAGTATCCGCTGCATGCTTCTTACGTTGGTTCCCGACATACCTGGCCAGGCGGGGAGGCAACCCAAACATCGGCCCAAAAAAACCCAGAGGCTTGCCACAACTGACAGGGCTTGCCCTACCGTGGGTTTCTCACTCCCTACTTCGTGAGAGTGTGATGGTAAATTTCACTTTTTGGTGCACAAATGATGTGGCTTTTCGTCTGTAGACCCTCGTGTTGATGGTGAGGTTACAAAAGGACATAGAGAGAGCACAGTCGAAGAACCAAGTGATCTTACCTTTCGCTACATATGTAACATCTACAGGCAGGAGTAGTACTTCTACATATTCAATATTAGTGGATGAAGAGCAAGATCATCTATCAGTTAGAGTGCGGGATTTACTCAGCACTTCATGACAGTCCGTTCAGCAACTTGATAGGTTGCCGAAGTACAGTTGCTTACTGACTGGCAGCCCCGGGAATCTAGACGGCCAGCTTGCCTGTGCAATGATTGTTTGCCTTTGTAATCGAGACACGCAGGGTGTTTGTCATGTCTTGACATGGGTTACTGATGAAGACATCCCGCGATTTCTGTTACATGTTGACGAAAGAAAATTAATCTTTCATAGCTAACTTGAGTATGATGGAGTTTAAAAAGTAAATACATTTGTGTCCCTTTTGTGGTGTAGTGCTTTAAAGTGCTCTACCATAGGATACTAGCAGGGCCCCGTAGTGTTGTGCCGTGCCCCAACCAGCAGTGACGCTTCCAGTGCAGGGACTCTTTGTTACGGCCGACAAAGCTTTATTCATACGTGTACTAGGCGTGGCATCGTCTCGCTCTGCGTAGCGAGCGACGTTTGCCCTCACGTCAGTCTGTACCCATCTGTCATACTGTGAGCACATAGCGCTCCACGAACGCATAGCCCACATTAAAGCTGTCAGTCGTCCCCCTTTTGTGTTTATGTAACACGTTGCAAGCGAAACATGGCTCAGTGAGTAGGATTAATGCAATTGCATTGATCCTATTTTCTGCGCCATGTTATGATTGCAACTATTTGAAACATGGAGGGCGGGAGAACGCCTTAATTGCGGGTTATGCGTACATGGAGCGTTATGTGCTCACAGTATGACAAACGGGTACGGACTGACTGAGTCTGACTACGCAGAGCGAGACGATGTCACGCTTAATATACTGGTATGAATGAGGCCTTGTTGACCGTAACAAATAGTCCTTGTTTTGGAAACCTCACCGATGGTCGGGGCACACGACAACACTATGGTACCCTGCTCTATGCTAGTATCCTAGGCCAAAACACTATACCACACCTTTAAAGGAGCATTATGCGTTGCACTATGGAGAAGGATCTCATTGAGAGTGCTGAGAGAATATCAAATGGGTCTTGTTCCTCCGTGAGTGTTTTCCAACTAATAACGATATCTTGTGTAGTGCAGAAGTAATGAAAGGTGGCCCCTTCCTGCATGTGTTTTTTAGACTTGCGTGGTTGTCATGCTCATATTGTAACTCATTGTAACATCCTTGGTTTTATCATGTGAATATCTAGATGGCATGATACTTCTTCAGAGAGTCTTCATGTTTTTGAGATTATTTCTTAGAAAGAGTTGAGAGGTTCTTCTGGGCTCGTTTTATAAGGTTAACTTTGCCTTCTGATGCAGCAGGGGTTACACACCTCTGTCTGATACATTGAAGGATCGTTTTGTCTACCTTGTGTTGAGATGTTATAACATTCTTGTAAAATATGCAGAGAAAAGTGCTATTCTCTGTGGAAGGTGTTGTTCCAGGTTCCTGGTGCCATTGGTCTATAGCATATTCAATGTATCTTTCGACCATACGGTTACTGAATTTTTATGAATAATCATTGAACAGTACCTACACTGTCTTATCGAATTCATTATGAGTCGACTTCCAGCTAAAGTAGTGGTTGGGTCCTCATTAACTTAGAAGCAAATGATATTCTAAAGATGGGGGTATTCGCTATTGCGGTTCATAAATTGTCCAGTGTTGCCCTTCTCCGTAAAGTCTTCAATGTGTTGGTAGATCTCTCCTTTACGCTCATTTAGGAAAGAATACCGTCGTTGTTGGTGTCATACGTGAAGGAATGGAATGAACATTCCTTACAAGCGTCCAAAATGGTCCTTTATTGGTCGGTCGGAACTGAACTGATTTTGCATGTGGCAGAAGTAGCGTGGGCAATCACCCGAAGTGCGTGATTATCCCATATTACATTGGATTGTGTCAGCCTCGGGTCACACTGTCACACTAACCAGGCAGGTGTGTGGGTCAGGTCGCAGCGCGTCCTTCCTGATGCATGTCACATGGTGTGTACTAAACATCAAGTGAAAACCTATCGTCATGTTCCTTCATAAGTCACATCGCATGATTCGTGATGCTTTGTTGGGTGTCACGAGGTCACACTAGGTGCATTCGAACTTTATTAGTTGTGGATTGTCATATTATCACATTTTTCATTAAGAACAATGATGCAATGAAACATGATGCAATTTTTATTGGAGAAAAATGACGCCAGCGAAAGAATTCAACTTGCAATGTTCTTGTTCCCCAAGCTATCAGAACTTAAAAGTGAAAAGTGTGATTGGCCAACAAATATGATTGACCTACTTGAGACGAGGTCTACCATTCGCAACACCCGCCCCTTTTCCAGCCCATAGTTCCTTGCTTGATTTCTATTGGACAAGAATTTTTCATTAGCTGAATGAAATAGCCTGACCCTCAACCAAAACGAAACTATTTAGTGTACAGTTAACTATTCAATGCCACAAATGAGGCAAATTGGAGTAGTCTGGTCAAGATTTCTACTTTTATTTCTCTTTACCGGAAATTTCCCTCAGCTGACTAAATAGTCTGGCACAGGCTTTAACAGAATAATAGCAGATAAATAAATGAAATAAAATAAAAACCCAACACCCCATAATAGGAATGATTTAATATTTTGCTTTAATTTGCCCTTTTTTTCTCTCTCAGTTTCTTGACACAAAAACAAACCACTGCCACCCACAACCCACTACCACAGAACATTCATCTCTTCCATCCATCTAACCATCCACCCATCCAGAATTCTGTCAACCCAGTGCTCCACCAACCCGTTTGTCCACCCTCCACCACCCCCAGTGCCATTAGTGTTTTGCCTGCTCATAGTTAATCAATTCAATATTACTCGATGTTTTCACTCTGCCTGTTTAATCATAGCTGTTACAAAGATCATATATAGATGTTCATTGTTGGTGTTATCATGATCGATGTTTTTTCTTCAACAATCTCGTCCAGTTATAAGTCTTATTATGATTAAAAAATCTAAATGTTACGCTTTGTGTGTACTCTTTACAATCTAAGGATTTCATGTTTGTTTTTTACTATATATATATCTAAGTGTTCAGCCAATGGTGTTCTTTATAATGATAATATTTTTGTCACTAGTGTTCTTTATATAATTGTTTATATGTTGTTGAATTTTGGCTGTTCTTTGATAATATCTGATCTGTTCAAGAGTTCAAAATTGATGTTCACCTTTGACCAGACACTACCTCCAGTGCAGCAC
>NC_134804.1:51267459-51304959 GCF_046742065.1 Oratosquilla oratoria
TTTCTTTGTGAGCCCTTTCTGGAGTACCTCTACTCCGTTCCAATCCAGTAAGAGGCCGTGGTTGTCGAGGTGGTCCACTATCGAGTTGGAAGTCCGTTGGGCCTTGATATAGTGTCTGTGCACACTTGTCCGTTTTTTAATTCCTCTATTGGTTTCTTCATAGTAACCCAAAGTGCAGCTTCCACAAAGTATTCTACAAATAATTCCATTTTCCTCCTTGTCGAGCATGATTATGCTTTTGTTCACAAAATCTCCTATTTTTGGTTCCCGTGCTGTATCCATCTTTAAATCCAGCTTTGGTGAGCACCCGACCCACCTCACCCGTATATTTCAAGTTAGAACGGACAGAAACCAACCGTTGTCAGATTTGGCTCCTTCTTCCTTGTTCCTTTTGCTTCTTTTTGGTATCTTTAAAACCTTCTCTTTAAAACAATGTAAAAAGCCTTCCGGATAAAAGAGTTTTGTGAATAATTTGAAAGCATACTTTATCTTGTCCTCGAGAAAGTCTTCACTGCATATGCGCTATGCTCTTAAAAAGAAACCTATGATTTCTCCACTCTTTATTCTATGACTGTGCCCAGAGTAGTAGAGAATGGCGCCATCTATCTTCGTACTTTTTTCTGTGGACCGACAATGCGGCCTTATCTTTCCTCCAAATTACTGTGTCAAGGAGGGCCAATCTATTTTCCGCCTCGTGATACATTGTGAACTGGATATCCCGTTCAACCTCACTTATCCTTCTCAGTTTATGGTCTAAAGTAGTCTTTGGCCAATGACGCAGACATCATCCACATATTCGTACCAGGTCTAGTCCTGACCTATTATTTTCATGAAATGGTTGTTTTCTAAAAACTTCATTTAGTGGTAGGCTAAAACAGTACTAAGGGGGCTCCCCATCGCAAGCCCTTGGTGCTGTCAATAGAAATCCTGGGATTATGACAAAGTAAAGGTGCTCCAAAGAGGTTTCACAGAGAAAAGTAGGAAAATGTATGAAGCCAAGTGCATCGCTTCCTATCCAAGTAACAACCATCGGTATGGATTCAATAGATTGGCAAATACAATGAGCTGTTTACTACTTCGTGAAGCTGAATGGGGGAGAGGTAAACAAGATGTTGATTTCTTTCCATCCGTATATACTCTGAGGATATCTTTGTCAGGGCACATCATCTAAAATAAAACTAACAGTTCTCTGTGTTTACCTTACTACCATATCACTCATCTGTCTTATGTACATTGGTATATGTTAATATAGGTATATATATATATATATATATATATATATATATATATATTATATATATATATATTCTGATACTGTTATGCAAGGAAGGGAGGAATGGGGATAGTGGGTAGGGGATAATATATAATATATATATATATATATATATATATATATATATATATATATATATATATATATATATATATATACATGTATATATATATATATATATATATATATATATATATATGTATATTTCTCTCTTAGGGTGGATAAAAGGAGATTATATAAAGGGATGATTTTATCTACGAAACTGTATGGGACGGAAATTTGGAATTCAATGGAGGTAAAAGAAGAAATTTAAATGTTATTAAGATGAAGTGTATGTGAAGTATGATGGGTGGTTCGAGGATAGTGTAATAAATGTAGAGTTGAGGAGAAAAGCACTGGTGAAGAGAGTACTGACAGGGTAGATAGATGAAGGATGGATTGGTTACATGAAAGGAAGGAATTAAGACAGGTTAGTAAAAAAAAAAAAAATCAGGGAAGGCAGAGGGGGATGGAGTGAACTTGTAGGAAAGACCAAGAAAGATATGGCTGGAAGGGTTGAACAGAGCCTTGGGTTAAGGGGAATGTCTGTTGAGCAGGAATGAGAGAAGACAAGACATAGATGTGGGTAGAGAATGGTTGTAAATGAAATGTAGATTGACATAGTCAGAAGGGATTTCTTTTCATCGTCTCTAATTTTACACAAGGAGACGAGGAGGAGTGAGGGTTGTGATGTAAACGAAGCAGCTGGCCCTGCTGTAGATGTGCTGTGTCTTGTTCCATCGTTTCTGACCCGGGCAGTGGGCAGGGGACGGGGGATGACCCTGCATCCACAAGGAACTATGATGAAAGTGAAATAGGTCGAGGAGGGAGGGTGGGATGGGTTGGGGCGAGTGCAGGCCTTGGCTGGCTACCTCCCTCATAAGGGGGAAGAATCCTATTGGTATGTATATAATTGTACAGAATTTATCATGTAATGTTCATTTTCTTCCACCATATTGACGGCTCCGTTAAGTCTTCTTTTGTGAATCTTTCTAACTTTGGTCTCATAGGATTCTTCCTCTGATCTCTAAGGTTTGCTGTCAGTTTCGACAAATTTATCTAAAAAAAGACTTGTCCCCTGGCTATACGATGAATACATATATGTACATAGACTCTTTTTTGCATTAGTATTTACTAATGAATAATGTGGCGATCGGAGATCTACTATGACCGCAAATTTTGCCAGGCCCATCCTCACTACTTCCTTTCCTTCCCTTCCTCAATTTGGTCTTACCTTCACCCATTGTGGAACTACATCGGTTAGTTCACTTCCTCACTCTCTCCTGCACTTTCATATCTTCACAAACACTTCCGACTGATACTTGTGTCGGAATGAGTGCTTATCAATGCATAAGCATCGGTGTGAATATGTTTAACTTTCGTCTGATTCGTTATCATAGTCTGTGATTTTATCATAGTCATACATTTTATGTCATTATTTCTATTTTCATTCACCATTAATTCCACTCTTCCAATCATACAATTTTTTGTATTTTCTTCATGTTTTCATCTTTGTCAGTATTTTTTTGTAAGGTCATTAAATCGTTTATCATCTATGTAAGTTTGTTTTGACGCATACCTATCATACAACTTTCGTACGATTAATTTTAGGACTGAGAGATGGAAGGGCTAATGTAAGAAAACTAATGTTGAGAGTAGCCTACTATTGAACTAACTTGATATTTTCATTTCTCTCAATGTTATAAAAGCCAGTGACATCAAGGTATTAGGAACGCCACACTATCAATAATTATTATGAAAGGACAAAAGTTTAGAAAGTCGTTTAAAAATTTTTTTTATGTAAAAGCGGGAAAATTACATTAGAACTTATTAGATTAATGCAATAGTATAATCAATCAGTCGCAGAAAAAATGCTGAATTTTTATAAATGGAAGATTTTTTTTGTTTTAATGGACTTTTATGACTGACCCATCTTGTTCTCGACCTTTGAATTTATTCCTTCCTTGTTACATCCTGTATTTCGTTTAATACATCCTCCTCCTCCTCTAGATGTACAACACGATTTATTGTGATATAGCTCCTCTTCCATTCATACACATTTTCAAGGGTCATTTTCAATTTCTCTTGATAGACTTTCATAGGCCATAGGTCTTTCTCATGCATACATTCCTATTTTTTTTTTACAGATATTAGACCCTTTTATTTTTATATTCATCAACATTTGTTGTTGTCATATAATCTTTGCGCCTCGTCTAGCTATCCAAACTTCACTTTTTTGCCTCTTCAGATTTCTTCTGGTCTTTTGTATTATTCATTAAAAAAAAATATGGTCATATAATAATCTTTGTACCTCTTCTAGCTGTCTAGTCTTCACTTTTTTGCCTCCTCAGTCTTCTTCTGGCTCTAGCACAAACATTAAGTCCTGTGTAGTTGCACTTGAAGATAGAATTTCTTGTTCCTCATGCATTTTGTTTTTCTGTTTAGAATAGCATTTTCTCGTAACCTCGCCAAACCCTACTGGGTTGAGTCACTATAATGTTATTCCTTTCGTGTCCTGTTTTATCCTTTTATTGGGCAGTACGGCTGTGATGATTTTTCTTGGCACTCACCAAAAAAACTCATTTTATTACCGGGAAGTCCTCTGCCCTGCAAAAGATATTTTTCTGAGTCTTTTTTTGAGGCAACAAGGCTTTATCTGTTTAGTTATCGTCAGATGGTTTGGTCGCCAGGAGACAGGGCTGGGGGAGTGCCTTCTGCCCAGAAAAAAAAGAGTTAATGTTCAATATGTTGTTCAATATGTTCAATATGTTGTCCAATATATTGTTCAATATGCTCAATACGTTGTCCAATATATTGTTCAATATGCTCAATATGTTGCTCAATATATCGTTCAATATGTTGTTCAATATATTGTTCAATACGTTGTTCAATATGTTGTTCAATATGCTGTTCAACATGTTGTTCAATATGTTGTCCAATATGTTGTTCAATGTTCAATATGTTGTTCAATATGTTCAATATATTGTTCAATATGTTCAATATGTTGTTCCTCCCTGTTCTCTCCCTCCACGCACATGATACTCTGACGACAACATTGCCACGCTGTATGCCATCTTGCACGATGCGGCTGTGTTGCAGCAACCAAACGCGCCTATTGGCACCGAATTAGCTTCTGTATTACTGTATCCCTTCAACCCGGTTGGATAATTAAGGCGACCAGGAACAGAGGGGCACCCCCGCCCTTTTACTGGTTTTAAGTTAAGCATGGGTTTATGTAGAGGAGGCTTATGCCTTTCATGATCCGTTCTTAACTCAAAACCAGTAAAAGTGGCGGGGATGCCCCTCTGTTTCTGGACACATCAATTGAGCAGTTTTGTTTCAGTTAACGTAGTACCGTTACATTTATGTAAATAATAACACCCGGACTGAAGGAATTAAAACTAATTAGATTAACTTTTTCGGTGGCATTATTTTCTTCTGTAAAAGAACAAATGGTTATATTGATTTGGAAGCTCAGTTGTAATCATAACTTGAAGATTTGATTTCTTAATGTCATTTAGGTCTTGGTATTTTGTGTTCTTATTTGTATATAATATTCATTTTTTTCCAAAACTGGTACGCTTCAAAAAATATTTATTTTTATTTTTGTTCAACATGCAGTAATGTACAACCCCCAAAGAGAAAGAACTTCAATAATCAACGAAATTATGATCATCATTCAAAATAGTGCATTAAAACAGTACATTAGGATTCTAATGTACGGTTCAGAGACATGGAATATGAGGAAGAAATTAGAATCTAAGATCGGAGCTGCATGAATGAAAGTATTGAGAATCATTTAGGGCGTTACCAGAAGGTATAGGATACGAAATGAAAATATAATGGAAAGCCTGATAATAGAAACGATTTTAGAAATTATAGAAAGAAACAACTTGAGGTGGTATGGGCACGTGAAAAGAATGGGAGAGAATGTACATCTTCAGGAATACATTGAGTGGCAACCAAGAGGAAGGAGACTGATAAACATAATTTACTAAGTAGATTGGTCAATAGTTAACTGAAACAAAAAAGAGGAATTAGGTCATAAGTAAAAAGAAATGTCTACAATCACACAAAAGTGCAAACTGAAGTAGTTAGTAAAAATTTACCAGTCTGCATAAACCAAGGACAATGTCCGAGTAAAAGGAAGTGCGTGACTAGAGATGTATCAAATTATATAAAACCGAGTGCAGGAGGCTACTCAACCTCTAGATTCAATATATAGTAAAAACTCCTTGACCTGATGAAAACTAACAAAATTATCAAAGGCCGAGAACAACTTGTGGACAAGTTTGAGGAGAAAATTGTGTTCAATAGAAAATGGAACAGTGCCTCGGTATCTGAAGTAGACCAATGTGGTTCCAATACACAGAGGAGAAAACAAGTAGGAACTTCCAAATTATATCCTTGTGTCCATGACCAGATTTAAATGTGAACTTTGTGAGAGGACAATGAGAAAAAATGTAAAAAGATTATCTGGACAAGATAACCATCTTGACATACAACCAATTGAAATTAAAAAAAAAGTAAAATATATGTTTCTTTTTTTACTTTTTATTGGAAAATAAGTTTTTACCTCGTAGATTCGCAGTCAGGGGTCACTCACATGTTAGAAACATTTGCACTAACCGTGATCCTGAGATAAAATCCAGTCGACCGAAGAAATGTCAGAATTTTTTTCTTTATTCAAGGTTCTCAACATAAAGGGAAATATCAAACAAATAATTAGAAGAATTAGTAATACGGGAGAGATCAAGAATGTCTCATGGTTATTTTGAATAGAAAAATATTATGGTCAAGTCACTGTTGAAAGGCCGCAGCGAACACTGTAATATAATATCAACATTTCAGAGAAAGGAAAGTGAAATGAATGATGTTCCAAGGAAGCTGAGTCTTCGGAGAAACTTTGAGAATTTTTTGAGTTAGTTGAGATATACATAAGTATTTAGTGGAAGAATAAAAATGAAGATTAGAATTCGGGAATAAGAGAGGCAGCACGATAACTACACATAAAAACCAGTTCTGGATTGGAAACTAGGACAAAGAAATGAGAGAAAATAGGCCACCTGGACACTTGGGTTCCAAAGAGAAGAAATAGAACAGCGTTTGGAGATGAAGTGGACCACTGAGAGAGAAAAAATAGAATAGCGTTTGGAGATGAAGTGGACCACTGAGAGAGAAAAAATAGAATAGCGTTTGGAGATGAAGTGGACCACTGAGAGAGAAAAAATAGAATAGCGTTTGGAGATGAAGTGGACCACTGAGAGAGAAAAAATAGAATAGCGTTTGGAGATGAAGTGGACCACTGAGAGATAAAAAAAAGAATAGCGTTTGGAGATGAAGTGGACCACTGAGAGAGAACAAAATAGAATAGCGTTTGGAGATGAAGTGGACCACTGAGAGAGACAAAATAGAATAGCGTTTGGACCACTGAGAGAGAAAAGATAGAATAGCGTTTAGAGATGAAGTGGACCACTGAGAGAGAAAATATAAAATAGCGTTTGGAGATGAAGAGGACCACTGAGAGAGAAAAACTGAACAAAAGCCTCTGATGTTGCCTCAAGGAAGAGCTTGCAGATGGGGCATTATTTCCAAACACGAGTGGCCCGTACTAAATAGAGCAAGATCCAAAACACTGACCATGTCCTAAGTTCATGCCCACCCTCACCCGATCTAGTGAACACCAATCTAGTCAATATCAACCAAAGGACACTTGGATGGCTGGAAGTCTGGCGCGATAAGCTCCGATAATTGATAAAAAATTATGGAAGAAAAACTACATGGAGGATCACGACACCTCTTTGGGTTATCAACCAAAGACGGATACATAATGGTAAAGGTGACAGACACTTAACCGAAAGAATTCCATTACGTTTATAGAAGCTCATGAGTGGTGGTGAGTGTAGAGTTTAATATTTTTGTGATGAATAGATGAGATGGCTGCACGATACATTACATGAAAGAACAGCGACAGTAGCACAACACACAGGTAACAAGGGGTCAGTAAACTCAAGCTGCAGTCTCCCCGGGAATAGTAACAAGCATGCATACGTATATGCATATATATATATATATATATATATATATATATATATATATATATATGTATATATATATAATACACACACACACACACACACACACACACACACATATATATATATATATATATATTATATATATACATATATATATATATATATATATATATACATCTGAACGAATCTTATTAAAGAATAAACGGTTAATCTACGGAGGAATTAACAAAACAAATCGATTTTGTGTAACAACATCTTCAGTGCTGAAATATACAAGGATTACTACACTATATCTCATCATCCCTACAAAAGGAATCATGTTACTCAGGATGACTATAAATCATCAATATACGTTGCTAAGCAAAGTATTCAGACTAAAGATAAACAGTCTGACCTTCGCACCAATTTTTCTCCGTTTAATACACAAGGATTTTACTCTCTTACATGTAGTCGTATCCTATTTCTTCCTCAACTTTAGCAATAGGGATGTATCTATAAGAGTGATATGATTGTTATGTCTTTGTACATAATATAAAATATACAAACACATACACACACACACGCACGCACCCACACATGTGTTTATATATATATATATACATATATATATATATATATATATATATATATATATGTATGCGAATAAATCACAAAAACACGTGATTCACAAAATGTGTAATAAAACCACTTGGAAAATAGAATGAAAGGTGACCGGACGTTTTAGTCTATTTTAGACAATTTAAAATGTAACCTATTAAAATGTCTTAGACGAAAACGTTCGGTCACCTTTCATTTTATTTTCCAAGTGGTTTTATTGCGCGCGCACACACACACACACACACACACACACACACACACACACACACACACACACACACACACACACATATACATATACTGTATATATATATGTGTGTGTGTGTGTACATATATAGTGTATATATATGTATATATACATATATATATGTATATATACATATATATATATATATATATATATATATATATATATATACATATTGGACCTTTGGGACAAGATGAGGAAAGGGTAGTGAAAAAGAAGCCACGGGTTTAGTTACGAGTTTTTGAGTCTATTACTGACCGGTTTCGCTCTATGGACTTCTTCAGAGGAAGCATAGAATGAAACCGGTCAGGAATAAACTAAAAAACTCGGAACTAGACCAGTGACTCATTTTTCCACCTTCATCATATTATATATATATATATATATATATTTATATATATATATATATATATTTTTTATATGTTTTTTTTTATAGATATATATATATATATATATATATATATATATATATATATATCAAGGACTACTATTACACAGGACGTGCGCACCCAGATCCCTGGGTCCATTAGCGAAGGCCATTCCTTTCTTTTTAACCAAACATTTTATATTGGACAAATATATCAAAACTAGAAACCTAACATTGCATATAGGACAAATATATCAACTATTGACTTATTCAATGCAGTATAAGTTAATATAAACTTTTATAGTGAAATAAGAAACTATTTTTAAGACACTGTTATGCTTTGAAATGCAAATTTTAGCCGGACTTAACAGGTATTATTGTATGAGGTTAGTGGACGCCAGGGTTGGCGATTTTTTTTTTTTTTTTTTTATTAAGATATATAATTTTTTTTTATTTAAATCAGATTTATTTGATATAAATAGATTTTACTTTTTATAGATTTTAAATATTGTGGGATTGCTATCTGCTATGCAATCTGATTGCTAAAGGACAATTTTAGCATATCAATATAAGGAGCATATCAATAAATATACGTGTGTGTGTGTGTGTGTGTGTGTGTGTGTGTGTGTGTGTGTGTGTGTGTATGTGTGTGTGTGCATGCACGTATATACATATAGTGGCGTATCCGTGTGGAAAAGGAGGCAAATCTGGGATGCTGAAGGAGTCGGAGTGGCGTGATCCTCCGCTTCCGCCGAACCGAAGGTTTTCATCGGCGCGCAATTTACCGGCGGGAATTCATACACGACTTTTTGTAATATGTTTGTATTCCACAAAAGAACATTCGTATTGTGATCAAAGTGTTTCTTAATGCAACAAAATTCGACAACTTGTCTTTCTAAAACCGAATTGGAAGACACAATTGTCTTTGTGTTATCCCAGGAAATTCATTACTTCTAAAATATTTCTAACATCCCAATGTAAACGTATCAACAGCTTCAATCCCTTCATCATCGGCTCCACTTCAATTATCAGCAAACCTGACTCCATCATTGAAAAGGTCACTATCAGACTCCTCCACAGGCGCCACTCCTGCTAAATCATTTTCATCTAAAAGGAAGTCATCAACATCTCTGGATAGATTTATCATAAAAACTTCAGCCTCTCAAAAGGAAAATCTCGACAAAGAAGTTGCAAGAATTATATTTGCTACAAATTCACCATTTCGTCTTGTTCAGCATCCTCAGTTTCTCAAGATGGTTCAGAACCTGAGGCCAGGTTATATTCCTCCATCCAGAAAAGATATTGCTGATAAGTACTTGGATCTTGTGTATGAAAAGGAATATAAAAAGTGTGCAGATGACCTGAATAATGAAAATGTATGTCTTTCAATTGATGGGTGGTCTAACATCCATAATGAGCCCATAATATGTGTCACTCTAACAACATCCATTGGTCAGATTTATTTAGTTGACACAATAGACACATCAAGGAAACCTCACACTGCTGAACATCTTCTACAACTTGTACAAAATTCGATCAAGAAGGCTGAACAAGATTTTGGTTGTTACATTGGAAGTGTTGTGACAGACAATGCAGCAAATGTCATCAAAATGAGAAAACTCTCGGAGGAATCAAGTGAACCTGAGCATACCGTCCTCACATACGGCTTATACCATTCCTAGTATGCTTGTGGCAAGTCTATATAACACTGCTCCTTATATTGATATGCTAAAAATGTCCTTTAGCAATCAGATCGCATATCAGATAGCAATCCCACAATATTTAAAATCTATATAAAAAAAAATTATTTAAATCAAATAGATCTGATTTAAATATAAACAAAAATAGATTTTCTATATTTTTTAAAAGGATAAAAAATCGCCAACCCTGGCGTCCACTAAATTAATAAAATAATACCTGTTAAGTCCGGTTAAAATTGGCATTTCAAAGCATAACAGTGCCTTAAAAATAGTTTCTTATTTCACTATAAAAGTTTATATTAACTTATACTGTATTGAATAAGTCAATAGTTGATATATTTGTCCTATATACAATGTCAGGTTTCTAGTTTTGATATATTTGTCCAATATAAAATGTTAGGCTACAAAAAAAGCAATGGCCTCCGCTAGCGGACCCAGGGATCTGGGTGCGCACGTCCTGTGTAATAGTAGTCCTTGATATATATATATATATATATATATATATATATATATATATATATATATATATATATATATATATATATATATATAAGCTCACACACAAACACAAATATACATGTATGTGTGTGTGTGTTTGTGTATGTATACATAGGTACTAATGTATGTATACGCTTATGTATATTTGACAGAATGTTTGCACGGATGTATGTATTTACTTATGTACGTATGTTTGTATGTATGTATGTATTTATATTCCGTTTTATCGATATGTTTTTATGCGTTCATGTGTATGTAAATACAGAGATATGTATGCATATATAGTTTGAATATATATATATATATATACATATATATAGATATATATATAGACATATATATAAATATATATATATATATATATATATATATATATACATATATTTGTGTGTAAGTAAATGTTGATGAATATGTATGTATCTTATCTCAACTTGCTTACGTAAGTGTATACTCGTATATGTACGTATGTATACATGTATGAATGTATATATGTATGTCTATACTTTGGATGGACAGTTTGTATCGATGAATGGTTTTATAGTATGTATACATATATGCACGAGCTATGATATATATATATATATATATATATATATATTATATATATATATATATATACTTATATGATTATATATATACACATATATATATATATATTATATATATATACATATATATATATATATATATATATATATATATATGAACATATATGTATATATATATTTATATATGTTTATATGTATATATATATAATATATATGTTCAGAAATGTGTATATATATATACATACATGTGTATATATATATATATATATATATATATATATATATATATATATATATTATATACACAAGGAATATGTATTTGTGTGTTAATACATGTATGAAAGTATGGATGAACATAAATATGAATTTATGAACAATAAGTATATATGTATGTATATACGTTGTATGTATATATGCATGTATGTATGTATGTACGTATGCATGTATGCATGCATGCATGTATGTGTACAGGCACAAAACTTGCGATAGCATAATTGATGGATACAGAATCCATGTTATTAGTAGTATTTGCATGATTAATGTCTGTACAGATTATATTGACAAGTAATTCCTTTCGCTCTGGACTAGTATAGCTCACCGATGACATTCTTTCTACTGTTCATGAAAAAAAAAATGCATTTCATTTCCCGCTGCCTATAAGGGACGGTCCTATATGTCAAAATAATTTGTATATACAGATTACGAAATTAATCTAAACCGAGTTACTGTAAGTCAAATATCCACAAAGATATATTCTAAAGAGTATTGATGCAGAAACTATATTACCATGTCAAGGTGATGTCCTTCAGGAAACCTAGTGGTAGCACATTAAAAACCTCAGTCAGATGATATATAAGTAATGTTTACACCCAAATTAAATACTTGAAGCATCTCCTCGTAGGTGTCTAATTAGTGTACAAGCACACCCTTTTAGTTAGAACCACCACAACAAGTAGACAAACGATTGGTGACAACCGACGACCAACGCCTACTGCTTCCCTGGTAACTTCAGCACAAACTTAAGTATGCGAAATGCAGCTTCCTACTACTACTAGCACTAAGCATTACCCAAATATAAGTTTCGTATGAGTGTACAGGTCTTACACACGAACACACACACGCGCGCGCGCACACACACACATACACACACACACACACACACACACACACACACACACACACACACACACACACACACACACACACACACACACACACACACACATGCACACACACACACAATCCTACAAAAAAACGCTCGCACGCGAATGCACACTTGCATTTTCACATATATACGCACAAAAATACACACATAGAATGTTTGTGCATGTATCTATGAGTAAAACTGTATGTATACACACACACACATATGTATATATACATATATATATATATATATATATATATATATATATACATACATACATATGGGTGTGTGTGTGTGTGTGTGTGTGTGTGTGTGTGTGTGTGTGTGTGTGTGTGTGTGTGTGTGTGTGCATGTGTGTGTGTGTGCGTGTGTGTGTGTGTGTGTATGCTTGTGCGTATGTTTGTATGTACATCACATATGTGTGCTTGCTTTATGCGTACGTTTTCCTTTTTCTTACGAGTATGCGTGTGAATATAAATGCAATGCCAAAAAAAGTGTATACAAATATGAGTTTATCATAATGTCCGCATCAGCTAAACTCTGCTTATTCTCTACTGAGATACTCATTTCCCTTCGCCTCATCCTGACACGAACTTAAGCAGTTTCTATGGGTTTCCTCAGGTTCAAGCGGAGCGGGAGAAACACGCGTACGACTACGAGCAGATCCAGAGTCAGCTGGACAAGGCGCACGGCCAGTCAGCTCGGCTCACCAAGGAAAAGGAAGCAGCTCAGTTGGAGGCTGACCGTCTTCGAGAGAAGTACGACAAGGCTCAGGTAAGTAGGACCGTGAGAGAAAACCGGGGTTCTCCGTCATCGAAATAAAGTCGTCTAGGTCCAGCTAGAATTGAGGTCTTAGCCTACGGTCAAACTGAGGCGCAGGAGACACGGGCGACGCAGCACTGAACAAAAGCAGACTTTTTCTTGCTGAAGTGAAGTGCAGTTTGAACTTCTCTCTTACTTGAAAGGTTTCTAGATGTACAACCTCAGCATTTCAAGTGAAAGAGAAGATCAAAGTATACTTCAGTACAGCAACAGGAAGTCTGAGTTTGCTCTGTGCTGCGTCGCACGTGTTGTCTGTGTCTCAGTTTGCGCTAAGGCTGAGAATACAACACAGGCACAAAATAATTGGTGGATCTAGCTTGGAACTATCTATGCCAGGTGTTCTCGCCGCGTGAAAATGATCGGTTAGAGTTAGAATAAAGCATCTATAGTTCACCACATACACAAATAAGTTTAATTGTTGAGTGAAGTGTTCGATATGTCCTCGTTAAATACCAGGCTTACTTGGGAGTGGAACTAAACGAAGGTTAAAGACAGTTGGGGATTTAGTTAATCCTTGGAAAGGGATCTAAGAGGAGAAGGATGTACGAATAAGCTCAGGTAAAACGTCAAATGCTTCTTGCTTTATATTCCCTAGTTCATAGGAATTTATATTATTTTTGCCAAATAACAGGAATTTTGTTTTTGTGATTATGTAATGGTACTGGGAGAACAGTGATACCTTGGAATGTGAGGGTAATTAAGGCTTAATTAGGTGGTAATAATAGTTGTAGTAGTAGTAGTAGTCGTAGTAGAAGTAGTAGTAGTAGTAGTAGTTGTAACAGTTGTAGAAAAATACTCGAAATCAGAGCGAAACCCTCATTTTTGTTCCTTCATCCACCGGACCCAATTTTGCTCAGTAGACTGTCTTATAGTCACCGATGGAGTTGAATTCTGGCCTTTATGTAGACCGGAGTATCTTTGTTCATAGTCACACTCCAATAAAGGCCATAGAATTTAATTCACTTGTACAGGCACGGAGCCACAAGGGAAGGTACAACGCATTTGTGTAGTGTTAAGCGACCAGTACCTGGAAACACGTGTTGGACAGGTGAACTCCCAACCGATCTTCTGCTCAGCGACCCTCCAATCTACCAATTACGCGTTTACAGCGCACAGTTACTATTTTATTTATAATAAAATCGTAACGTGTTTACGAGAATGGTACCTATACTGTGGCTACATATTTCATGAACAGCAGCCACACTTATAGCCAACTCATGATTTGTGGCTTGGAATGTGGCTGCCAGTCATGGAATACTATCACAAAAACCTTAAGATGTGAATGTAGAATGTGGATACTCGAAACACGAGTTGATGAGTACTGTTAAATCAAATATGAAACAAAATATGTAGTTTTCGCTAATCTGTATGATTAACTAAAGTAGTGAAGATAATAATTCGCATAATCAAGAACATAAATTTGATCAATTAATCAACTCGACTGAGGTAAATATCAAGAACACCTGGAAAATAAGAACAACAACAAATAAGATGTACTGAAAATTACCCATTTCCAATAGAAGTGAAGTAGCTTGATAGAATGGACAATACTCGCCACATGATTTCGAATAGAACCATAAAACCTTCTAGGTTTATAAAGACGAAAAATCTTGCATGAAACCTAATTTGAAGCGAAAAAGTGATAAAGAAGATAAAATATTGTTTAGACTAATATCAAACTTGCCGAACGCGTTAAAAGTCATAGAAACAGCAACACAGTGTTAGAATACCAAAAACGAAAATAAGATTATTCTGGGAAATCAGTGTATGAAAAAATAATGATAAAGAGAAACAACACGCCATACTTTGTAATTATTTATTTGATAAGAATAGTATAAATGGAAAATGTAGATTATTGTTTATATTTAATCATAGTGCAGGTAGAGGAGTTGATTTTTCAGTGTTCAGGGTCATATGTAGCAGGCAATGGAGGAACTGTGTTGGAGGTAAACCGTAAAGTGAGGAAAGCAAGTAAGTGTTTTGGGGAATGAAAAAGTCGTGAGAAATAGGTATAAGGGGATGAACGCAAAGAGAAGACTATATAAAGGGATAATTGCGCCCACGACACTGAAGCAGAGATTTGAAATTCAAGAGAGGAAAAAAGAAATATAAGTATTTTTGAGATGAAGCATTTGAAAAGAATGGTGGTGGTTATAAGGACGGATATACAGTGGTACCTTGACATACGAGTGCCCCAGCTTACTAGGTTTCTGAGATACGAGTTATACTCGTTCCATTTTTTGTTTTGAATTACGATCCAAAATTTTGAGGTACGAGCCGCCGCTAGTTTGAGCAGCGAACGCCACAACCACTGGCGGATCCCCCAAAATTTTTGCCTTTAACATCCCAGTGTCAGAGAACTATTTGCTCGATTTTTTTTTTAAACAGACCCTCCTTTTAATATATAACGTATTTCGGATTTAATTGATACTGTCCGAAGGCCAAACGGGACCTGTAAGTATTCATATGACAGCGTCATGGTGGTGTTGGAGCGCAATTGGCTTTCGTCGGTTTCAGTTAGAGCATCGTACGATGATGTCACGATGGCAATGAATGCTGATTGGTCGAGGTGATCTCGTGCGATGCTGTAGCGCAACGCTGGGAAAGAGGGATGGAAAACTTGAAGTGGCAGTTTTATTTTTTGCCATACTTGTATTCTACTTTTCAGGAAGAGCCATGTATGTGCGTGTGTATAATTTTTTTCACCATTGCAATCTAATTTATTGACCATTTCCTCAATATACCTTTGCAAATAGATTCAAAATGCTTCTAAAACTGTTCACATTTCAAATCCCTCAGTTGATTCGGGTCGCTTCCCACTCATACATAGTTCAGCCCCCCCCCCTCCCGCCCTAAAAAAAAAAAAAAAAAATCTGGATCCGCCACTGGCCACAACACAACGCCCGCCTAGCATCCCCAACTCACACGCGCAGTCCATTTGTTTACTTCGCTGAGAAAACATCTGTGATAAGTTGTGCTCATGTTTTGTGCTTATTGTTAATTCATTCTATCAAAATTCTTTTTACAACCATGGGTCCCAAGAAAATGAGTGGAAAGAATAGTGCTGAAAAGAAGAAGAGAATGCTGTCCATTGAATTAAATCGTAAAATTATGGGAAAACGGGAGCGTGGTGCACGAGTAATGGACTTGGCGAGGCAGTACGAGCGTAGTACCTCTACGATACGTACCATACTAAAGCAGGAGTCGATAAAAGCCATAACGATAGCCAAGGGCGTTAAAATAATTTCTAAACTCCGGACCTCTGTTCATGAAAAGATGGAAAATCTACTGTTGGTGTGGCTAACTTAAAAGCAGCTTGCAGGAGACACCGTGACAGAGGCTATTGTCTGTGAGAACGCAAGAGCAATTTACGCTGATTTGCTACAGTAGATCCAAGGCACTTTAGTGGATGAGACAGTCGGGGCTGATTAGACAGTTTTAGAAAAAAGACCGGCATCCACTTCGTCGTCAGGCATGGTAAGGGAGCAAGTTCGGATGTGAAGGTAGCCGAGGCTTACTGCAAAACTTTTAGCGAAATGATAACAACCAAAGGATACATCGCCCAGAAAATCTTCAACTGTGACGAGACAGGGCTCTTCTGGAAGAAGATGCTGAGGAGGACTTCCATAACGGCAGGAGAGAGGAAGATGCAAAGCCGCAAACACATGAAGGATAGGTTGACTCTCGCAGTGTGCGCCATACGAGTGGCGACTGCAAGATCAAGCCGCAGCTCGTGTATTATTCAGAAAACCCCACAGCTTTTAAGTCACATAAGATTATAAAAGAAAAACTGCATGTTATGTGGAGGGCAAAACCAAAGGCGTGGGTCACCAGGCAATTCTTTGTGAAGTGGATAAATCTGATCTTTGGTCCTTCCGTTAAGAAGTATCTCCAGGAAAATAACCTACCCATGCAAGCCCTTCTTGTCCTCGACAATGCTCCTGCTCACCCATCGAACCTGGAAGACAACATTCTCGAAGAGTTCAAGTTAATTAAGGTTCTTTACCCTCCGACCAACACCGCCCCTATTCTGAAGACCATGGACCAGCAGTTGATTTCTAATTTCAAAAAGCTCTACACCAAGCACCTGCTCCACCGCTGTTTTGATGTCACGGAGAACACAAAACTCACCTTTCGAGAGTTCTGGAAGGATCACTACAACATCGTGACATACCTCGGAATTATTGATATGACCTGGCAAAGTGTTACAACGAGGACCTTGACCTCTGCATGGAAGAAGCTGTGGCCTAAGGTTGTGACTGAATGGGGCTTCGAAGGAGTCTAACCCGAACCCGAAGTACCAGCGAAGGAGGAGTTGCGTCCCTCAGAAAGACCTTGGGCCTGGAGCTGGAAGAAAGAGACGTGAATGAGCCTATCGAGGAGTACTCCGAGGAACTGACGACGGAGGAGTTAAAGGAGCTACAAGAGCAGCAGCATACGAAAGTTTTGATTGAAATTGATTCCGAGGAAGAGCCAGAGCAAAAGAATGTTATCTCTACAAATGAGATAAAGGAAATATTGGTAATGTGGGAGAGTCTTTCACAGTTCATTGAAAGGAAGCACCAAGAAAAAGTTGCAACCGGTCGTGCATCGGAGCTATTTAATGACACTTGCCTAACTCATTTCTGAAACATTCTGGAAAGGAGGAGAAAACAAACTTCCCTGGACAGGTTTTTCTTGAAACGGCCTGCAGGTGTAAATGAGGAAAGCGTAGCGTTAAAGCAAAAACCAGTGAAGAAAATTAAGCGAAAGTAAAAAAGAATACTGTAATGTACCAATTAAGTTCAGGGATAAAGTGCAGCATTAAGTGTAGTAAGTAAGTGAACGAAAGTGACCGAAAGAGCACGAAGCAAAATATCTCTAACTTCATCGCTCTCTTCCACCTTCCATCCCCGCCAGCACGTATCTAACGTTAGCTCAAGTCGTCCGATATCTTACTCTTTATAAAACCTGTTTATTTCTTTACATTATCTTTTATTGTGTGTTAATTTGCTTTTATTTTGTTTCAGTACAATATTATTTAAAGACACGTAAAAAAATACTAAGGTGGCATTTTGGGCGCTGGAACGGATTAATGGCATTTCAATTAATTCAAATGAAGAAAACTGATTTGATATACGAACAAACTGAGTTACGAGCTCAGTCACGGAACGAATTGAACTCGTAAGTCAAGGCACCACTGTAGCAAGAAAAGAGGAAGTGAGGAGGAGAATGGGTGGAAAGGGAGCTGTTAGATAAGACTGATGAAAGAATACTGGGATGGTTTTGTCATATGAAAGAATGAGTAAAGAAAGACTAGAAAAAGAGAGTGTGGAAGGCAGAGATGGACGGAGTAAACTTTATTGGAAGACCAAGAATGAGATGGATGGATGGGATGAAGGGGGCATTGGGTTAAAGGAGAACGTCTTTTGAGCAGAGAAGAGAGAAGGCAGTAGATAGGTGCGAGTGGAGAATGATTAAGAATGGACGATAAATTCACTTGGGTACAATGATAAACGATGAATTAGATATGTGGAAACCCGTACTGAATACAATAAAACTAAGTATTGTGTCTATAGAAATATAAATAAAAACAAGAGGTTGATGATCCATGACTATATAATCTCAGAATTAGACCACTGTAACTATGGAATAACATATAAGACTGTTCAGAATATACTAAATAAAACTTATCGTTTTATAAAAAGAAAACTCAATATGACAAAATAGCTTCTGAAATATCCCTTCACCAGCTCCCAATAAAAATGAAAATTATGTTCAAGATGTCTTCTCACTAAATTATAAGTTTCTGAAAACTTAGATATTTGAAAGGCTGAATTCGTTTGAATTTTTCACTGACACGAGTAAGAGATTATCAGATAAATATCGAATGTTTGATCACGGTCCCCTGAAATGACGGGAGGTAGAATGTTTGAAAATTGTGCGCCAAGACTATTTAATATATTCCCAACCGATTAAAAAGACATTCTAGAAAATAAACAATGAAAACTTTTACTTGAAAGATGCTACGATTATAAGCTGAAAAATATGAATAATTAATATATTCTGTAAATGTAATGAGGCCGCTTGAGAAGTATATAAATATCCCTGGTGACATCAACAAAACTCCAAGAATCAAGACTGGCTAATTTGGAAGTGTTATCTTCGTGTTAATGAGCTCAATATGAGAAAATGTGTAAAATGTGCCAACGTGTTGAAGATACTAATAAGTTGTAGCCTTTGGCATTATGTTTGCAATTTTTTCTCACCCTTACAATCCAAAAATAGTCAAAGAGTATATGGCCATGTCTCATATATCAGTAAAATTCTTTTCATTCAACATAGACGTGAGTAAGGGTAAGGAAAGCGTGAGAAAAAGTTTCTTCCCTTTATTATCACCCTTGACCTAATAAAAACAACCTTAACCAACGCCACAAAGAAATGTAGATAATTGCTAGACGTTTCCATGACCATCCCAGTAGTTAGTTTGTACACAAGCAAGGTCCAACAGGAAACTGGTTTTACGTGACCGATCCTGAGTAGGCTGTTGAGTAAAATAGCTGACCTTGTAGAATGGTTTGGTCGCTCAACGCTATTTCATGCTACCCAACAATGTCATGGTATATGAATGTACAGACGGTTACATCTTTCTTCATTTTTTGTTTTGGCGTGAGTAAAAGCAAACAAGAGTATCAATTATGCCTCTGTAAATCATTGGTCGTCCCGTAAGGAGGGAAGAAGATGTTAATTGTCAATGTAACTTTAACTCTTGTATCGGTAGAAGTGGGAAAAGACCAATAGGAATTTTGTAGCCAAAACACCAATTTCGATTTTTATAATTGTTTGTCTTCTTTGGTAGACTCAACTGGCAAGAATGCAAAAAGAAAAAGAGACGGCAGTGACAGAGGCGGAGGCAATCCACGAGAAAGTTGATCTCCTTCAGGCGCAGTTGGCCAAGGCGCAACGCGATCGGGACAACGCGCACTCCGAGATCGAGATGCTCAAGGAAAAGTATGAGAAGACCTCGACGCAAGTTCAGAAACTTATGGTAAATTGATGTTTGTGTGGTCCTCTTAAATGTCTCCATCCGCTCAAATTAGACTATTCTTCTTCTTTTCTGGAAAGAGAGAATTTTGCATATTTGTAAAAACACGTGTATATCTTTGTGTGTGTGTTTGTGTGTGTTTGTTTGGATGGAACAAAGATCTAGTGATTGACTTGCAAATACTGTTTAGAAAATGGGTCATGTAAAAAAATCTTAAATTATATGATTCCACAAGAAGGCGAAAGTACTTAGTTACGAGGTTCAAAAGAACAATGATGGTGAAAATAGCGAAAGAAGATATTGAAATGCAATATCATTGCGGACAAAGAGAGACCAATGAAAAAAAAAAAAAAAAAGTGACCGTGAACAAAAAAAAAAAAAAAAGAAAAAAAAAAGAAAAAAAAAGAGCGAGATGCAAAATTAGTATGAACAAGAAGAGGTTGGATTCATAAAAAAAAAAAAAAAAAATAGCACTAATAAGGTATGAATATTGGGACTCCACCTTACTTAAAAGGACAGTTTAAATCAAATACCCAATATTGAGACATGCAAATAATTCTTCTGCACAGGGTCAGCAGCGGAATTGGAGCTCGGAAATTTTGAAAGCGGTACAGAACACCTAATTTCATTGAAGTTGCTCTACCAGTGACTGACATGTAAGGTTTCAGTTGAATTGACTAATAAAGAATAAACTGAGCATGCTTAGTGTCAGAAGTATACTGAAAGCACTGCTCATTTTTCTGACCCAGTCAGAGAAGAAACGTTTGAAGTCAGGTGTTCTGCAACGATCTTTCTGAAACGTTAGAGCTTAGATTGAAGATACATGGAGAATCCCGTAGAAGAGTGGAGACTAGCACTATTAGTATCAGTGTATATGAGGGAAGATGTGTCACCAAGTAAGTCATTTATAAACAGGACAAGAGGAGTAAGAGATTCAACGTACATATGTTATACCAGAGGTTAGCCACAGGAGAAGAGCAGTAATCTTTTCTAACAGCAGCTGTAGAATAGTTGGAAGGAAAAAAAATGAAGGAGCAGAGAAGAGAATAGATACCGTAGAAATTTTGTCAGCAAAAGCGCAAGAATCTACCAAATGTTTTTACATGTTCAGCGCAACAACATAGGTTTCACAACCAGCATAAAGAGGATCACCAAGAGTCGAAAATTTTAGAATATCTCCAGTAGAGTCTTTTACGTAATCCGAACTGATGATCAAATGAAGTTCACGATAAAAAAAAAAAAAAAAAAAAAAAATTAGATAGGCACGAAATTATAGATGTAGGACAATAGCTGGAGGGCTTATAGCTATAATCCTCCATTGGCACAGGCTGAGTGTATTTGCACTATAAATGACAAAAACAAGTAAATAGACAGAGGAAAGAAAGTTTACCTCGATAAAAAATCAGCACGGAATTGTTATGCAAAGGGGGTGGGGTACAGTGAAACACGTAGGACGATTAAAGTAATCATAATTCAGTTTATCAGTCTACATAATAAGGGTGGCGCGTGCGACGCCGATGGTTATGACCGTGACACTGGCGCTTAAGGGCACCTGCGGGGCGCGCGATGTTGCCAGGTGTTAATTAGGTCATTTACAAATGTACTTAGTAGTCATGTACTCTGGGCGTAACTACGTGCATGTGGCATCGGCATATTAACGCCTGCACTCGTACTATATGATGAGTTATTCTTATGTTGGGTTATGTCTTAGCGTGATGGTATGGCTCTATGTAGTACTCGCTGGGTATGCGTAATACTCTTACATAGCGGACTGTATGAAAGGGTGCCATTGTACTTTTGCGTGGACAACGCATCTTGCTACGTTCCACGCCATGGTAACTACACCCCTATTACACTACAACTATACTACAACTATACTACACCTCAAATCCGCGCTCGTAGCACCATCACGAGGGGTCTCCTTGTTCATCAATCTTAGCGATAGACGAGGTGTCAGTGGGTGAATTCGTCCACGAGGACCTAAAGTCCTTCACCGAGGGAGGGGACGCAGGGGCTACGGGATCATCACTAAGTGGCGGGGGCACCGGTCGGCGATGACGTCGGTTGCGCCACCAGAGCCTCCCTGGACCTGCCGCTGCCTTTAACTCTCCCAACCTTGTCCCAACGGAGGGACGTCCAGTCCTGTATCCGCACGCGCTGGCCGATACTCAACTCTGGGAAGGGCCGGGCGTGCCCGTCTTAACGACGGTGCACCTGGGCAGCCCGGGTAGCGGCACGACGATCGCAGTCCTCGGATATAGACTGCCATTAATCCAAAAAGGAATCTGGGTGGACCGGGACGCATGTATGCAGGGGGTGATCGTACAGGATCTGAGCCAGGGAGCGGCCAACAGGGGATGGGGTGTTGCGTAATTCCATGATGCCCCTGTCAAACAGCTCACAGTCAATGTTCCCGGTATGCGCCGTTTTGAGGAAGAAGTGCTTTGCCGCCTTGACAGCCGTCTTGACATAGCCGTTGGACTGGGAATAGTTCGGTGAGGTGATCATGTGGTAGACGCCCCAGCGTTCCGTGGAACGGTTGAATTCAGCGCTGGTGAAAGGGGGGCCGCCGTCGTTGCGATGGCGGAGGGGGACATCTACCCCCCGGAAATAACGGAAAAACATGCGGATGACTCTGGAAGACGTGTTGTCCTGGCTGCAGGGAACAATTATGGGCCAGCCAGAGAGCCTGTCCGCGATAGCCAGAAATGACCCCCCTCCTACAACGTGGAAGAAGTCGGCAGATACGGGCTCGAAGGGCCGGGTGGGGCGGTTGTCGCGCAGTAGGCCCTCCTGCTACTGAATGGGGTGTATCATCTGGCAGGACTCGCAAGCCTTCACCGTGCTTTTGATGTCTTGAGACAATACCTAGCCAAAAGAGGGTTTACTTAGTCTGTCGCTTGGTGGCCTTAGCGCCGTAGTGGCTGTCGTGGAGGCGGACCATTGTACGCTTCCGCATGGCGGTGGGGGCAACGATGCGCTGGCCGTACAACACCAGTTCCCGTCAGCGTAGAGGTCGGCCCGGAGTTTCCAATAAAGGAGGATGGAGCTGTGGAGGGAGAAGCGATTGGACGGAAACCCGGAGGACACGCAGGTAAATAGGTGACCCTAAGCAGGGTCCATCCTTGCTGCGGCCCGGAGTTCCTAAAGTGTCCCGTCAGCGTTGAAAGCGGGCGATGATTGGTCCCCGTGAGCGATGGCATTGCAAGTGATGACGCTCTTGACGTGTACGACAGTCTGATCATAGTCGGTCTTGTCCTCCGACGTGGTGCTGGAGACCAGAGCTCGTGAAAAGGCGTTTGGGATGCAGAGCCGCTTCTTGGCGCATCATACCGCCATGCAGGCCAAGGGCGAGAACTACTCCTTTAGCCGCTGGAGGCTGGGGTTCTCCACAATGTCCGGGGTGTAGGGGTTGAGGATGAGGATTAGCAGAAAATGTTCTGTATCATCGTGAAGTGGGGCAAACCGAACAGATATAGCACTTGGACGTGGCCCAGGAGACGGCTAGCATCTCCAATTCGATGGTGGCGCAGCACGTTTTGGCATCCATCAGGAATTGCTAGTCACACTGAACGAGATGCATGCGCCCCTGGCCATGGTCCTGGAGGAGGGCGTACCCGATGTCGTAGAGGCGCGATGCATCCGTTTGAAGAACAACTGGCAGAGCGGTGTCGAAGGGTGCCAGTAGGGGCGGTGACGACAGAGCTTGTTTGACGTCGGCAAAAGCCTTGTCGTGATCCATGGTTCAGATGAATGAGCGCTTAGGGCTCATTAGGGGCCGTAAGGGTTGAGCTGCCGTCGCTATATCCGGGGTGAAGTCCACTAGTCTGTTTACTAGGCCCATGAGAAAGAGGAGGTCGGTGAAGTTGGCGGGCGTGGGGAAATCCCGTAAGGCGATGACCTCGTCCTCGTCAGCGAAGGTGCCGTCGGCGGAGAGTCCGTAGCCATAGAAGCTGACACTAGGGGCGGAGACCGTGGATTTCTCTTTGTTGAGAGTAAATTCCGTAGGTGCGGGATCTAGTGACCATTTGGTGGATCCTCCAGAAACGAGAGGGGAGGTTTTCGTCAAACAGGAGGATGTTATCCACCACTTTCACGCAATTTGCGACGCCCTGTAGAGCCATGTCACCCCGGAGGCAATAGACGTAGCCGGTAGCCACAAAGCCCATCTGTCCCCGGCAGTGCTTGTACCGCCCGTAAGGGGTGATGAACGCGGTGAAATGATGGTCTTCATCGGCGAGTTCCATCTGCCAATAACCATGTAAGGGGTCCGCCGTTGTAAGGTACTTCGCGGACGGGGTGACGCTGCGGACCGCTGCGAACGGTGTGGGTAAGAGCTAGGTGGGGTGTGATACCTGAAAGCTGAATTTGGTCAGGTCCACCGAGATACGTACGCCGTTACTCTTGCCCATGAGGACCATCGGGTGGCCCCAATCCAAAGGTTCCTCACCGACAGGCGTGATAATACCTTGCTGCACTATGAAGTCCAGTACCTCTTTCACTTGGTTCTGAAAAACAAGCGGTATCAGCCTGTGTGTGTTGATGGCGAAGGGCACCGCATCAGCTCTCAGGTGGATTCTCATGGGGGGACCCACCATCTTTTCCAGGAGCGCAGTGCGGAGGTCCTTTATGGAGACCAGCACGTCGCTAAGTTCACGTAGGAAGTAGTCGCGAGCGGTGGATGGCTAACTAGTAGTAGGGAAGGGTAAATCGGTACACCTGTTCATATGTGTCACCGCGAGTATGGGTCTCGGGAAGTCAATCGGCGACGCAGCCCATGTCACCAAATGTCATGGTGGTCCGGAAGGATCCCACTTTGGATGACATGTGTGAGCCATCGGCTGTGAACATGGGCACCGGGGATGGGAGCTGTAAGCCCTGGTATACCGAGCATGTTTAGGTGTCGAGTGCCTATCATCGCGACGTTCGCACCTGTGTCAGGTACCATATGCAAACTCGAGGACATGTTTCCGAAGTGAATACGGATGCAGACGGGCGTCGAAGAGCTATGGTAATCGTCAGTCACATGGCGGCAACTGCTGTCTTTCTTGCTGGAAGGGAAAGCTGTGGAGGAGCTTGACGAACCGTGGTAGCCCTGTTCCTGATCCTTGGCAGACTTGTAGTATTTCTCCCAGGGACCTCTTTTATTGCAGGCGCGGCATCGGACGGCCCTGGCAGGGCACTTGGGGGGTACGAGGGCGGTGTCCTTTGTGCCCGTGGTTGGAACAGGTACTGTCAGCCACCCGGCATTTCCCGGGGTAGTGCCGGCGGTTGCATGACTGGCAGGGATCGCTAGTTTGCGAGCGCGTGCCTGGAGACTGCTGTGACGAGTCCATTTGCGTCCAGCGCTGAGCTTGCTTGTACGCGTAGACGGCGCATAGGCTTGGGGGGGCGAGAATGGCTGAGGCTGTTAATCATCGTGTGAGCGGCATCAGGTCATTACATCCTACAGTGATGTACCTGCGATAAGGGAGCAGAGGCGTTGTTCAAAATCCTCGTCCCTGGCGCCCATGAGTATTACCATCTTCATCTAGGCCTCAGAAAAAGTAATCGGGTTACCGGTCCACATATTCACTTCCTCTGCCAGGTTTTTCAGTCGACCGTAGAATTTATCAAGGGTCTCACCTTATGCTTGTTGCAGCGAAGTACTGCCCGACAGTGGAAGGCTTCGTTCTGCAGGACTTTGAAGTACGTCTCAAGCTGTATGAGATGTATCTCGCGCGACATCTTTGTGAGATCAGCCACTGTTGCATAGTTCGTCGAACAGGGACGCCACAGTTGGAAAGTCCGAAAGGGAGCGTCTGCTTGCAATTGAGACGAGCTGGGGACGCCCGGTAGTAGGATATTTGATGAGACGTTGGCAGCTGACGGGACCAGGGAAGCGTTAGATGACATCTGATTGGACGAGGAAGTTGTTGCGAGGGTGCCAAGAGCCGAAAGAGATTGCAACGCATCCACGACTCTTGTCGTTCCTGTCGTTGTCCTCTCTCCTCCGATCCTACATAATTGCGACGAGCTGGGCGATATCTACACCGCTGTCCCGTGAGGACGTCACGTTTGGGGTGAGGATAAAGGGGTGGGGTGCGTCGACGTCGTCCTCTAGTTATGACAATGAACCCCTCTGTTCTGCCATGATTCGGGCTTGCGCGTCGTAGGAATGCGCCCTAGAGAACAAAGGCTAGGAAACAGTTGACGTCGTATGGAGCCTCTCGTTGGGTGAACGTGGCCCACATGAGTCAGCTGGTGGGTCGCGTGACGTCAGCGTCGCCCCATGTGTACTCGTAGGTCACGGCGTGGTGGTGGGCGACGCCATGGCGAGGGACCCGGCAGGATTACGTGTCGGTACCCTGGCGAGGTTCTTTAATTGTGTGCCGGAATATCAGCACCACTATTATCGCCCCCGTGTCTACGAGAGCATTTCACTAAAGCTGCGTAGTGTGACATTGCACACACACTGTGACGCACTGTCGTCACATCGTTTGAGCGGCGCCTACCAAATAATAGTTATCGTCGCTTATTACTGTCACTGTAGTGTAATCTCGAATCCTACTCACTGCGCCATGTTATGTTGGGAGGGAGGAGGCGACAGTGAAGCGCGTAGGACGATTAAAGTAAATATCACTCGGTTTATCAGTCCACATAAAAAGGGGGAGCGTGCGACCCCGATGGCTATGACCGTGACACTGGCGTTTAGGAGCGCCTGCGGGGCGTGTGGTGCTGCCATGTATTAATTAGGTAATTTACAAATGTACTTTGTAGCCCTGTGTTCTGGGCGTAAGTATGTTTATGTGGCATCGGCATGCTAACGCTTGCTGTCGTACTATACAATGTGTTATTATCATGCTGGGTGTATGTCTTAGCGTGATGGTATGGGTCTATGTGGTAATGATACTCGCTTAGTATACGTAATACTCTTACATAGCGGACTGTGTGGAAGGGTGCCATTGTACTCCTGCGTGAACCACGAATCTTGCTACGTAGCGCGCCATAACAACTACACGATTACACCACAACTATACCACAACAATTGCTTTTTATAAGAACGCTAGGGGATACTCCATTCTGATGGTAAGACTTAGTGTTAAGGCCAGACGAGTCAGGGAGAATATCGCTGAAAGAAATCTTGATGAAAGACGTTAAGGCAAAGGGAACTGCAACATTAGGAATATTATTGGAATCATCTAAGGTGCTTTTTGGTAAAGGTTTGATTATATTTCTTTAAGGAAGAGAAGAGATATACTTGACAATATGAAGGTTTCGGAAATTTTGTTGTTTAGATACAAGGAGTTGCATGAAGAATCAATAGAATTACAAAATTTTTTACTTTTTATTGATCCAAGACTTTTCATCTTAGTTGAGGACAAATGTTGTTCGATTCTTTGTAGAAGCGCTTTATGATTTTTAGGAATTTGAATTATGTCTAAGAAGGTGATCGTGATACTCTGACTAGATTCGATAGTGAAGTTAACTTCTCTCTCGGGTACAATTTAACGTAATTTCTTCAGAGGAATATTGAAGAAAGATATCTTCAATGCCATTGACAAACCTGTCTCTGCCTGATATATCGACGACGTCTTCCTGGTAACAAGCCGATCTCACTTGAGTAAAACTTACTATTGCAAGAGTTCCGATTGGATACGCTGCAGCTAGCAGACTGCAAGCCTTCGCCTTCACTCGGCCGGCTTGGTGTTAATTGCTGATTCAATACTTCTGATACAGGGTTTCTGTCGTTTGGCAACAGTTTAGATACAAATGTATACCACTTGGGATGCCTATACATCAACCACTGTTTCTATATTTGATATTGGTTTAGTCTCTACACTTGTATGAATATGTATATATTAATATATATCTGTGTGGCTATAAGAGTGTCATTGGGTAGCTGGTGGTATCAGGTATCTGGTCCCTATATCACGCCACCTTATGTTATAGCAACCTAAGCAACAGGGTGTTGCTGTCATGAGCTATTGTCAGCATTTGACTGTGGCAAGCGGCAATTGGGTCAGCAATGGGTGTCTAATGGATACATCATGGATAGACAATGGGTGCATTATGGGTAGCCAGTAGGTACAATTAGTCACTTCCATGAGTCACCGTAAACGCTTATCACACAATGAATTTTGTATTAGAGATTCATTAATTGATTATATAGTTGGAGTATTGCACCTGTTCTGACTGGGTCTTTCATTGCTGCCCTTACTACGCTCATAGCAGTCGTGACCTCCTGGCACAATGATCTATAATTTGTATCTCAAGAATAGCTTGTCCTTGACCATAGCAGGTTTTCTGTGTGTACTCCACTGGATCATATATGGCTCATGACCAATAGAATGGACATATCAGTAAATGGGTGAGAAACTTGGTTTGTTCGTTGTCTGTAATATTCAACTGCAGGTATTTTGGGATGATTATTAGCCATGCTCCTGAGTTACGCAACGAAGGTTTAACGTGTCTTCTGAAAATTCATGTGGCAAAGTTTTTTGTTTATTCTTATCAAGGGTTATTGTTTTTTCAATCTCCGGGAGTACTCATGTGCCTGAAGATCCAGTTAAGGATGTCTGACCAGTTTGTTGAATGTGCACCTAGAGAAGTGACAAGTTAGACGTGAGGAAGATGTTTTGTACTAAGTGTTTATTAAAGACTTTGAAGTACAGTCTTGGTTTCTGTGTGGATTGCTGTTCTTTCTTCCCTTTTACAAGTGCATTACCAATTCTGTTTATGATATTGGGTAAGAGTTGGGGGTTCTCCCTGGCTCTGTCAGGCTTGTTGAAAATCATCAACATTTGATGTTCCTAAGTCCACATCAACTTAACCGTCTATACAATGGTCGACACCCTCAGGTTTTTGTTATCTTTTCGATAGTACAAATTATCGTAGTCACCCAATATTGTGGTTTCATAGTTGTTGTTTTTCTACAAATATATATATACATATATATATATATATATATATATATATATATATATATATATATATATATATATATATATATAAGTATATGAATCCAAACAACACAGGTATGAGATACATCGCTTTCACCCTTTCTAATTCTTATGATTTTTTTCAGATGGAAAGAGATGACAGAGCCACCGAAGTTGACATTCTTCGAGAAAAGCTAGACAAGGCACAGACGCAAGTTTCAAAGGCCCAAGAAGAGAAAGAATCTGTTAATCGCGAGTTCGAGAGAGCCTTGGAGAAGTTCGACAAGTGAGGGGGAAAGCATTTGATATAGGGCTGGGGTTGAGGAGGTTGGGCGAGGGTAGAGATCATGAAAGGGGACCAAGTGGAGATAGAAATAGATAGAAATGGAAGTAGAAAGAACGCGCACAAATACTAAAGAAATGTAAAGTAGCCACTGGCAAAGTGAGAAGAAACTGTGAAAAGGAGAGTAGGTGGGTGTGACATGTTTTGGGTTCTTGAAAAGAAGAAGGTAAGAGATGAAATAAATGAAGGAGATAGTTTAAGACAAAAACCCATAATTGGGTTGGGTGAAATGAAATTTGTGCACTCAGATATTAATAATGATAAAAATAATGATATCTAGGACGGGAAAGAGCATGTCGTTATTTGAATGAAAATCTATCTAACGTTAGTAACTGAATATCTAAGTAACGCAATGTAGTGACTATTGTTAGAGCGCATGAGAGTTAGCAGATTAAGAATACTGTATGATAACGTTGATAATGTCAGGTCCTCGTTTATCCAAACCATTTTTCGTGATTTCAGGTCCCAGAGTGAAAACTACCGCCTCCATACCCGCCTCGAATCTGCACAAGCAGAACAAGAGCGACTCCAAGTCGAGATTGAGAAGACTCAGATACTCTTTAATAAAGTCAAGGACGAAAAAGTCAAATTGCAGGAGGAGTATGATCGCATCCAAGAGTCCTATGATCGCGCAAGTCTCATGTCAGTAAGGGCGAAGGATGCTGAGGAGAAGCTCAAGGAAGAAATTGAAAGACTCAATGTCGACCTTTCGGTAGTGAAAGAGCGGTACGATAAGACTGCTGTCGAACTCCGAAGGGTCGGCAGTGAGAAGGAGAAACTCCAGAACGAGGTAGACCAGCTTTCCTTCGAGCTAGAGAGAGCGCAGGCGCAGTATGGCAAAGCTCAAAGCAACCAGGAGAAGAATCAAGAGGAAATTGCAAGGTTGCAAATCGAGGTTGAAAAATACAAGGACAAGTACGAAAGGAACACACTTGAACTCTCCAAGATGCGGTCAGAAAAGGAGAAGTTACAACAGGAATGTGAAAACATCCAGTCAGAGATGGATCGCGTCTTAGTGAGAATGGGCAAATACCAGGACAACACAGAGAAGACGAAAGAGGACTACGAGATCCTCAAGATTGACATGGAGCGACTCAAGGACAAGATGGAGAAGACCCAGTCGGATTTGGATAGGGAAATGATCCTCAGGGAGAAGTACGAAGAGGAGGTAACCAAACTCAAGGTGGACATCGATCGGGCGGACCAACACCGGGGCAAGTACCAACTCGATTCAGAAAAACTTCGACAGGACATGGAACGGCTTACTGTGGAGAACGAGAAACTTCGGGAGAGATACGATACAAGTCAGGTGGACTTGCAAAAGACAAAACTACTCTGCGAAAAGCTGAGTGAAGAGATCACCAACACAAAGACCGATTTGGAGCGAAGCCACGACCAAATGGGCAAATACTCTAATACACAAGAAAAGTATGAGGGTGAGCTAGACAGAGTTTGTATTGAGAAGGAGAAATTCAAGGACAAGTACGAGAAAGCACAAATCTCCGTTACCCGCCACCAGCAGAAGATCGAAAAATTGGAAAGTGAGAACGATCATTTGAAAAGCGACCTACAGACTACACAAAACCAACTTGAAACAATACTTACTTCTAAGGACAAGAGTAAAGCTGAGGTCGAGAAGTCTAGTATCGAAATTGAAAAGTACAAAGACAAACTCGAGAGGGCACAGGCAGACCATGCAAGAGCACAGGCGGGTCGGGAGAAGGCTGAACTCGATGTCCAACGCCTGACGCAGGAACTAGAGAGGTCTCAACACCACATGATCAAATACCAGGACAGCAATGAATCGGCTAAGATCGAATTCGAGAGGATGTCAATTGAATTGGAGAAGCTCCACGAACGGTTAGAGAAATCCCAGTCAGAAATCAAGAGACTCAATGACTCTAAAGAAAAACTGGAGATTGAAAACAAAAGGATAAGGATAGACATGGATGAAGCTAAGGGGATGATCGGCAAGGCCTCTACCGTACAAGTGAAGTCTTCACAGGACCTCGACCGTTGCAAGGAGGAAATCATAAGATTAAACAAGGAGTTGGAGCGAGCTAAGGACGAATTGAGCAAAGTTTCAGCTGAGAAGGAGAGACTCAGTTCCTGCGTGGAAAGAAGAGAAAAGCAAATCACAAAACTGGAATCTGAACTGAAGCAACTACAGATCGAACGGGACCAGCTGGTAAAACAGCTTGAGAAGTCTCAGGAGATGCTAATGAACTTCCAACAGGAGCTCAAACAATCTGAGTCCGACCTTCAGAAAGCTAGGGATGAGAGCAAGAGACTAAAGACAGACCTGAACACCACTTCCAAAGAGATGGAAAAGGGTGCGAAGGATCTAGTCGACAACAAGGAGAAGGAGATCCAGAGGCTTCAAGGCCAGTTGCAGAATAGAGAAAAAGAATTCAACGCCCTCAGAGCTGAAGCGGAGAAAGAGGTGACACGATTACAACAGGAAATGCAGAAGGCACAGCAGGCAATGCAAGCGGCACAGAAGGAGGCCGGGATGATCCAAAAGGAGGCCGAGAAGGAGTTGAAGAACCTGATTACCCAGCTGCAGGGTAAAGAGAAAGAGCTCATCAATCTGAAGGGGGAGGCAGAGAAGGGGAGACTCAGAGCAGAGAAGGCCGAAAGAGATTTAGCCGAGCTGCAGAAACAGCTACAAGAGAACCATGCCAAGGGTGAGGGTGAGAGCATGAAGCTACAGCAAGCAATCTCCTCGGAGAAGCAGAGAGCTGACCAGGCCGAAAGGGCTGTACAAGAGATGCAGAAACAATTACAGAGTATAGCCCAGGAGGGCCAGAAGGGAAGTCACCAGAACCAGCAGCTCGCGCAAGAGAATCGGCAGCTGACACAACAGGTTCAGCAGCTTAACCAACAGAATCAGCAATATGGCCAACAAACCCAACAGCTCAACCAGCAGAACCAACAGCAGCACCAACAAATCCAAAAACAGACGCAACAAATCCAACAGCAGAGCCAGCAGATACAACAGCAAACGCAGCAAGTGCAACAGCTGCAGCAGCAAATCCAGCAGCAATTACAGCAGCTGCAAAAGGCAAGCAACAGCCCCAAAGACAATCCAGACACCAAACGGCTGAAAACAGAGTTAGACAAAGCCAACCAAGAGCTGAAGAACTCGGGGGTAGAACGGCAGAGGCTTCAGTCCCAGCTTGAAAAGCTGGTGACGGAGCTGGAGAAGAAACAGGTCAGTTGGGGGAACGGGGAGACCAGAGATGGGGGTAATAAAGAAAGGGAGAAGAGGAAGAACGCATGAAAATAGACGGGAACAGGTATGGAATGAGAATGATAAACGTGTTTTGAAAAAAACAAGTTAAAAGCGACAAGCGCATGAAGAATGGTTATTTATTTATATATATTCATTTACTTGTTTATTTTTTACAATTTCTCATCCCATTTTAGTTACTACCGTTATCATTGATAACAATAATTATACCAACTTAATGATAATAGTACCAATATCTAGAGTAATTTCATAAGAGCTCTGCCGGATGATTTATCGTCGTCACAACTGTCTTGCATTTCATTGTGATTGATTTTCTTGTTATATAGTAATTTTGTTATTGATGGTACGACAGTTATTTTTTATGTACGATAAATTTTGTTCTTAATGGTACGGCAGGTTTCCCACATCCTTACACATTGTTACTGGAATTAATTTGAGTTATTAGTATGCTAATCAATGTTACGAATGTCAGTGCTTATAGCCTGATTGTGCCAGTACTAAATATCAAGGAGGAAATTGAGACCTAACTTGCACGTGAGCACTCAGTAATGGCTACCCGATGTGTATACATAAGTCGGTTTCAGCGATCTTCTAATTTTTTTTTCATTCGTCTTATATGCTTTTTATATTCCAGGGGTAGATTAAACACAAGTCTACCGAGATCCATGGTATATTAACACTAGTTATATAAATACAAAGGCGAGCTTTCGGTTGTTACATACAACAATCTTCAGGCGAACAAACTGACAGGAAAAGGTCCATGTCAAATATCTCCTGGGTTTTTAAGTTCACAGGGCTTTTGGGGATCGAAGTGAGGTTGAACTAGGAGAGGTTAGAGTCAGATCAAAGGACTGGAAGTGGGGTGGGTTATGGGGAGCTGTGATAAGTCATAGTCGATTGTCATGTGCCATATTGTCCTGGGGGGTTTTGCCCAGGTGCGATGGACTCCTCTTTGTTATCCAGAGGTTTTTATCCAGGTGCAAAACCCCGGCAATCTCTAGTCTCTTTATGAGGAATAACTTCACAAATAATCGCAACACCCTCAAGCAAGCGAACGTAGTATACCAATACTCCTGTCCTGAAGAAGGTTGCAAACTTCTCCCCAACATGTCTTACTTTGGTGTTACCACTACGCTTAGCAGGAGGCTCACAATGCATACCTGTGAGGATAGCATACGAAAACACATGACTCAATCCCACAACAAAAGTCCCACAAAACAAGACTTAGTTAGCAATACACAAATATCTAGACGCTGTAATAATCACACACAAAAAAAGCACATCCTCGAGAAAGTTTACATCTCATAACACACACCAATCATTAATATACAAACACATTAAAAGCGCTACTTCTAAACAAACATTCCATCGCACTTGGGAACCCCCAACCCCCGGGACAATACGGCGCTTAACAACAATTGATGGTGGCCTATCCCAGAACCCCGTAATCCACCTACCCCTACCTCCCAGTCCTTTGATCTGACTCTACCCTCTCCTAGTTCAACCTCAGTTTGACCCATAAAACCCCTGTGAACTCAAAAACCCTGAGCATATTTGACATGGACCTTTTCCTGTCAGTTTGTTCGCCTGAAGATGGTTATATGCAACAACCGAAAGCTCGTTTTTGTATTTATATAACTAATGTTAATATACCATGGATCTCGATAGGTTTGTATTTAATCTACCGCCGGAATATAAAAAGTTTTTAATGCGAGTGGAAAAAAACGACTAAGAAGATCACTGAAACTGACTTAGCCCTGGCCTTTAACAAGACATGTCTACAAGAAAATTTATTTACATACACACACATATTATGTGTATATATATATATATATATATATATATATATTTACATATATATTTATATATGTATATATATATATATATATATATATATATATATATATATATATGGAAACAACTCTCCTACTGGGATTCGAACCCTCGCCTGAGCGGCTTGCTTTTTATAAAAGCGAAGACCATACCATCACGCCACCATGACCCTTCAAAACGGAACGACCTAGTTCACGTACTAATCGATCCGCCGAGGGCACCTACATGTAGGTGAAACGTGGTATGTACTGAGTTTTATCAGATCCTTTATGCAGGCTAGTCGTCCGACTAGCCTGCATAAAGGATTTGATGAAATACAGTGCATACCACGTTTTACCTACGTGCCCTCGGCGGATCGATTAGCATGTGAACTAAGTCGTTCCATTTTGAAGGTGTCATGGTGGCGTGACGGTACGATCTTCGCCTTATAGAAAGCAAGCCGCTCAGGCGAGCGTTCGAATCCCAGTAGGAGTGTTATTTCCAAATGTCATAATGACACAAATATATATATATATGTATCTATGTATATACATATATTTACTCGTACATATACATATATGACATCCCCTTTCCTAGTCTGTACAACCCTTCCCCTCACCCCTTTTTATTTCTTTCTTTTCTTTATAGAGAGAGATGTTGTCAAGCGTCGTAATACAAGAGGGTCCGTCAAAGGTGGTGAAAATGTTTAGTTTCAATACTGTCATTTCACCTCCTTAATAGGATACCCTTGTATGAAGATTAAAGGCTACAATTCCACCTTATTCCCGTGTATGTTTCTCCCTGTTATTCTCCTATTCTCTGTCTCGCTTACTTATCTTCCTGTTCTTGGCACTGGAAGACTTATATGTTTCTTAGCTTTGATAGTTTGATAACCGGTGTTTTTTTGTTTTCTTTCGAAATGTATTCCTTTACCCTTTTCTGCTCCTTCTCTTGTTTTCCTTTAGTTTTGTTTTCATACATTCTTCTTTTCCATTCGTTGCTGTTGTTGCTCCATTTCTTCTTTTTCTTCTTCTTCCTTTTCTTCTTCTTCTTCTTCTTTCTCTTTTTCTTCTTCTTCTTCGTCTTCTTCTTTGTCTTTTTATTTTTCTTCTTCTTCTTTTTCTTCTTCTTCTTCTTCTTCTTCGTCTTCTTATTCGTCTTCATCGTCTTCTTCTTCTTCTTCTTCTTCTTCTTCTTCTTCTTCTTCTTCTTCTTCTTCTTCGTCTTCTTCTTCGTTTCCTTCTTCGTCTTCTTCTTCGTCTTCTTCTTCTTCTTCTTCGCCTTCTTCTTCGTCGTCTTCTTCGTTTTCTCTTTGTCTTCTTCCTCTTCTCTCTCTCGTTTTCTTTTTCTTTCTCTTCTTGAATTTCTACACCTTCTATCTCATATATCTTCTTCTTTGTTTTATTTTTTCCATATTTTAGTAAATTGATCATCCTTTCTCCTTTTACTTCTCTTTATATTCAACTTCATTTTTCATGCATTTTGTTTTACTACACTGTATTCTTATAAATTTTCATATATTCTTTCTGGCTTTACTCTTGTTCTCTTTTCTTCTCTTCGTTTGTCTTCTCTTCCTCCTCCCTTCTCCTCTCCTTCTTCCTACTCTTTGTTTTTCCCTCCATATTTATTCCATTTCTTTCTACTGTAATTCTGGTATGTCACACCACTCTATCATTTCTGTGTTCACTCTATCTATTCCCTTCTTCTTACTGTTCTTTCTCTATTAATTTTTCCCTTTTATATTTCTCCGTTTTTTTTTTTCTTTTTGTTTTTTTGTCACATTTCTTGGTCCTCCTCCTCTTCCCCTTTTCCCATCTCCTCTTTCTCCTCCACATTATCCTTCCTCTTCCAATAATTGTCCTCTTTCTCCCTCTACTTGTCCTCCTCCTCTCGGACTTTTTTCTCCATCTCCTCCTCCTGCTCCTTTCTTCTGTCTCTTTATCTCCTTCACGCATTCTTTCTCCTTTTTCTCCACCATCTGTGTCACCTGCTTTGGGCTCCAACCTCCTTCCGAGATAAATGTTTTCATCTAAAAAAAATTCTGAAAACACCGCTTTGTCTGTAATAATAGTATTGTAATTCTTATCTATAATAATGTCATCACTATTACTATCATTATTATCATCATCATTATTGTTATTTTTACTATTATCATTAATATTGCTATTGTTGTTAATCTTATTATTTTTATTACAATTATTATTGTCATTATCATTATCTATCATTATCATTATTATCATTAACATTGTGATTGTTGTTATCATTATTTATCATAATATATATATCATTATTTATTATGGATTAGCAAACTACACCAATGGGATTCGAACCCTTGCATAAGCGACCGATTTTTACAAAGCAAAGACAATACCATTGTGCTAATAGCGTAGTCATTCGTCGGAATGACACAGCATATTATCTATATTATTATTTTACGTTTATTATATATTATCATATATCATATATATGTTATTTATTATCATATTATTATGAGAATAAATGCAAAGAAGAGATCTTATGAAGGGGTGATTGTGCTGACGGCATTGTATGGGCCGGAGACTTGGAATTTTAGAGAACCAAAGAGAAAAAGCTTGAAGTGTTTGAGATGACGTGTCTGAGAAATATGGTAAGGGTTACAAGGCTGGATAATGTGAGAAACGTGGGGTTGTGGAGGAGAGCGTGGGTGGAAAAGAAGATGGTAGATAAGGCTGATGAAAGAGTATTGGGATGGTTTGGACACATGGAAAGAATGCGTGAAGAAAGATTAGAAAACGAGGCGTGCAAGGCAGAGGTGGATGGAGTGAACTTGAGGGGAATGTCTGTTGAGCAAGGAAGGGGTAAGGCAGGAGAAAGGAATGAGTGGAGAATGAC
>NC_134804.1:51309959-51362459 GCF_046742065.1 Oratosquilla oratoria
TTGACCTGAGCAGCTGGACTTGCACGAAGCCAATCAGAAGCTCCAAAATGGAGCGCGCCCGGGCGAGGACATGCAAGGCATTAAGAGGCAACTGGACGAGCAGATGAGGGCGGTGGAGAGCAAGGCCAAGAACCTGGAACAGAGGAACCGGCAGCTAGACGAGAGGGAGAAGACGCTCACAGACCTCGACAATAGATTGAAGAGCAAGAGGGAGCAACTCGACAACCTAGAAGCACAATTAGCCAAGGTAGGGGGAGTGGATCAGTTCTTTGAAGATGGCGGTTTGTATTCTGTATGAGAATGGCAGTTGACGAAAAGTCTATGAAAATGAATACCAAAAGTGAGGATAGAGCGTTTATTAGTACGAGTTTTCACTTTGTTACACTTTTATCAAGTACATCAGTAAAGCCTTAACAAGCGAAAAATCATACTAACAAAGGTTCCGTCCTAATATTATTGTTTATTCTGATAATTTTGTATTCTTGTCAATAACAACCGGCGCTTTATCCTTTGGAAGAGGAAGTATTGCTCAATAACCTCAAAGTACAAAGAGACAATATAGGTGAATGGACCAACTGTCTGTAGGTGGTGCTTTGTGCCTTGTTAGCAATAACCAGTGCCTCTGTTCTTGGGAGGAGGGAGCAATTCTCAACAGCCTCAAAGTACAAAGAGCCAATATAGCTTTGCCACACATTCTTTCACATCTGCCTTCTTCTGGCAGACCTCTTGAACCCTTTGGTCCCATCAAGAGCTTTGCCACACAATCTTTAACTTCTTCCTTCTCCTGGCAGACCTCTTGAACCCTTTAGTCCCACCACAAGCTTTGCCACACAATCTTTAACTTCTTTCTTCTTCTGGTGGACCTCTTGAGCCTTTGGTCCCATCAAGAGCTTTGCCACACAATCCTTCACTTCTTACTTCTCCTGACAGACCTCTTGAAGCGTTTGATTTCATCAAGAGCCTTGACATACATTCTTTTACTTTTTTCTTCTCCTGACAGACCTCTTGAGCCCTTTGGTTCCATCAAGAGCTTTGCCACACTTTCTGTCATTTCTTTCTTCTCCTGGCAGGCCTCTTGAAGCTTTTGGTTCCATCAAGAGCCTTGATTTATTTCTCCTCCTAACAGACCTATTGAACACTTTGGTTTCGTAAAGAGCTTTGCCATACATTCTTTTACTTCTTCCTTCTCCTGGCGGACATCTTGACATCATGAGCTTTACCATACATTTTTTTTCCCTTCTTCCTTCTCCTGGCGGACATCTTGAAGCCTTTGATTCCATCACGAGCTTTGCCACACATTCTTTCACTTCTTTCTTCTCTTGGCAGATCTCTTGAGCCTTTTGGTTCCATCAAGAGCTTTGCCATACATTCTTTCCCTTCTTCCTTTTCCTGGCAGACCTCTTGAAGCCTTTGGTTTCATCAAGAGATTTGCTACACACTCTTTCGCTTCTTCCATCTCCTGGCAGACCTCTTGAGCCTTTTGGTTCCATCAAGAGCTTTGCCACACATTCCTTCGCTTCTTTCTTCTCCTGGCAGACCTCTTGAGCCTTTTGGTTTCATCAAGAGATTTGCCATACATTCTTTTACTTCTTCCATCTCCTGGCAGACCTCTTGAGCCTTTTGGTTCCATCAAGAGCTTTGCCACACATTCCTTCGCTTCTTTCTTCTCCTGGCAGACCTCTTGAGCCTTTTGGTTTCATCAAGAGATTTGCAACACACTCTTTCACTTCTTCCTTCTCCTGGCAGACCTCTTGAGCCTTTTGGTTCCATCAAGAGCTTTGCCATACATTCTTTTACTTCTTCCTTCTCCTGGCAGACCTCTTGGGCCCTTTGATTCCATCAAGAGCTTTGCCACACATTCTTTAATTGCTTCCTTCTCCTGACAGACCTCTTGAGCCCTTTGGTTCCATCAAGAGCTTTGCCATACATTCTTTTACTTCTTCCTTCTCCTGGCAGACCTCTTGGGCCCTTTGATTCCATCCCGAGCCTTGCCACACATTCTTTCACTTCTTTCTTCTCCTGGCAGACCCCTTGAGCCTTTTGGTTCCATCAAGAGCCTTGCCACACATTCTTTCACTTCTCCTGGCCTTCACATTCTTTCACTTCTTCCTTCTCCTGGCAGACCTCTTGAGCCTTTTGGTTCCATCAAGAGCTTTGCCACACATTCTTTCACTTCTTCCTTCTCCTGGCAGACCTCTTGAAGCCTTTTGGTTCCATCAAGAGCTTTGCCACACTTTCTTTCACTTCTTCCTTCTCCTGGCAGACCTCTTGAAACCTTTGGTTCCTCCACAGGCACATGCGGCTGACGGGGCGCCTCCTTCGGAGGCGAACCAGCAGCTGGCGGAGATGAGGAAGGCCCTGGGGCACATGGAGCAGGAGAAGGAGAACATGAGAAAAGCCCTCGAGAAAGCCAAGCAGGATTCACAATCGGCTCAGTCCGAGACGGAACGCCTCCTGCAGGTGATGCAGATGGGTCAAGAGGAGCATTTTGCCAAGGACAAGACCATAAAGGAACTGCAGGAGTATGTACTGGTCAATTTTATCTTTTCGTTAGCTCTTCTTTTTATCTATTATTTCCTATAAGGCTAGTAGTATAGATATTATATAAAGATGGAAAAGGGAATAGTCTAAGTGTATTGCCTAGAAAAAAAAATATACAGCATTCAAGCTCTGAAAATAATGACAAGACCATAAAGGAACTGCAGGAGTATGTACTGGTCAATTTTATCTTTTGGTTAGCTCTTCTGTGTATCTATTATTTCCTATAAGGTTGGTAGTATATTATATAATGATGGAAAGAGGGAGTAGCCTAAGTGTATTGCCAAGAAAAAAAAATAAACAGCATTCAAGCTCTGAAAATAATGACAATAATTGTATTTAGTACATTTGTATATTACTTATGAGATGATACTCACAAACTTTGTCTTTAGAAGAGCCATCACGAAAAATATAGAAGTTTTCGGATAGCCAAAACATCGATCTAACATTTTCATAAAGTTGGAGAGTCCAATTCAGTATAGATATTTTTTTCCTTCTGTAAAAAAATGAATGTTTTTTCGTTCCTAGTATAGATAAGTTTTTCCTTCTGTAAAAAAGACCACTCTCTCGTTCTTAGTAAAGTTTTTCCTTCTGTAAAATGAATACTCTTTCGTTCCTAGTATAGATAATTTTTTCCTTCTTTAAGAAAAGACTACTCTTTCGTTCCAGCGCTCTCAAGTCCATGCGGCACTCCCACCCAACAGCGTCTCCAGCCAAACCCGAAGGCTCTGCGCCTACGGGCGTTCTTCCTCCCGCAACCGCAGCCAAAGACGCTGCGGCAGCGGCCGCCGAGAAGGCGGCACAGGCCTCCGAAGCTGCTAAAGCAACGTTCGAACAAGCAAAAACGGCGGCTCAGGTACGGAGGGGGTTTGGTTAAGTACGAGTAGCCCAGTTTAGGTCTTAGACGCTTTGTGAGATCTTGCGGGATTATGAATGAACCATCTCAGCCTTGTTGTGAACAATAACGACACTTACCAGGGCAAAGTGAATATTATTTTGATGTGAATAGGGCACTGGAAAGACCAAATCACAGAGGATAAAAACCTAATAATGAAGTGCGTGTGTGTGTGTGTGTGTGTGTGTACGTTCGTGTGCGTGTTTATCTGTGTATATGTGTTTGTATGTATGTGTGTGTGTGTGTGTGTGTGTGTGTGTGTGTGTGTGTGTGTGTTAATTTTGTATATACGTGTTTGTATTTGTGTGTGCATGTGTGTGTTGCTTGGTGCTGTGATCTATCCTCGTGTCTTGGTTTAAGTGGACAGACTCTCCCGGTGGTGACTTCCACGCCTATGAAGCCCACATTACATCTCTGGTTCATCATCGCTTTGGATGTACGGTGGTGTCCGAAGTCCGTTTCGTGCTCCCGCGGGAGTGTTTCCCGGCCTTTTTTCTTGTTGCACTCACGTAGGCCCTGTTGCCTATGCTATATGGAATGGAGCACACCACGTTTGATATGCCAAAAACAGAGATCCCACGAGCTCAGTCTAGGAACCAGAACTTTGACATGACCCGTGAGTACAATGGGTCCAAATCCGGTGACCTCGTGATGTAGCTCGAGAGGAGACTTCTGCTTCCAGCCTTTGCCAGAGGAGCCAGTTTTCATTGTGAATAAGTTATCACACTGGGCTATTTTTCCTTCCACATCCTACCTCCAACCTCCATCTGAATAACTAGAATATGACTTCGCTTACAGAAACCTAGACTTCTCTAAGAACATTTCAACAGTATGTCTAACCTTCGTATACGTTCACAATCTCATAGTTCATCATTCAGCTTTACTATATATGACGGAAAGATAATTTGTTATTTGGAGATTTGAAAAATAAAACATTGCAACCGAAGTCGTTTTTACTCAAACGAACTCTCAACTGTCGGCGCTGGCGAAGCCCGTGGAAGCCCATGTGATAACCCCTCTGATGGCCGTGGTTTCAGTTGATTCCTGCTTGAAGGAACGATAAGGTCAACTCTGTGTATTTTCCGTTCCCAAGATGGAACTACATCATCTCGTTCATGATTCTAGTTGTCGATGTGGGTTGGTACTCCATTGAAAGACACAGTACTGTTCTGTGGTTACAACCTGTGCTGTAGCGCGTGAAATGAGATCAGGAGAGAAGTGGAGCTGAAGATGCCTCAGACTGCCTAAGACGGACTTCGAGTCCATGTGGACCACCACTGGACCAGATCGTGACACGAAGGCTTTCTTCGGGAACCCCAGATCGCGATAAGAGGGTTTGTTCCGGAAGCCCCAGATCGTGATGCGAGGGCTTGCTCTAGGAGCCCCAGATCGTGATGCGAGGGCTTGTTTCAGAAGCCCCAGATCGTCATGCGAAGGCTTGCTCCAGGAGCCCCAGATCGTGAAACGAGGGCTTGTTCCAGGAGCCCCAGATCGTGAAACGAGGGCTTGCTCTAGGAGCCCCAGATCGTGATACCAGGGCTTTTTCTAAGAGCCCCAGGTCGTGGTACAAGGGCTTCCTCCTGGAGCCCCAGATCGTCATGCGAGGGCTTGTTTCGGGAGCCCCAGATCGTGATACGAGGGCTTGCTCCAGGAGCCCCAGATCGTGATACGAGGGCTTGCTCCAGGAGCCCCAGATCGTCATGTGAGGGCTTGCTCCAGAAGCCCCAGATCGTGATACCAGGACTTGGTCCAGGAGCCCCAGATCGGGATACCAGGACTTGTTTCAGGAGCCCCAGATCGTGATACGAGGGCTTGCTCCGGAAGCCCCAGATCGTCATGCGAGTGCTTGCTCCAGGAGCCCCAGATCGTGATACCAGGGCTTGTTTCAGGAGCCCCAGATCGTGATACGAGGGCTTGCTCCAGGAGCCCTAGATCGTGATGACTTCGATCTCAAATTTGGAGGAGTTGGTGTCATCTTTCGAAGTTCAGACCATTTGTCACGAAGGCAGATTCTGCCGTATGCACGTGGAGTGTTTGGGTCTACCGTGTACTGGTTTCCTTTACGTCACAGAGTGAATCCTTTTCTTCATAAGGTGGCGGCACACTAGACATTTCTCACTAGCATGCCACTTACTTTCGCTACTCACTTTGGTTTTTGGTACCCAAACTGAATAGCATGCTACTGACTCTTGCTACTGGGAAAAGTGGATAACTTGCTACTCACTTGAGTGCTCAAATGAGCCAGCATTCCTGGAGTTTATATATAAGATATAGATAGAATTGAGTATGTATATCATTGTTTATGCGTGATTTTCATTCACTATCTTTGTCACTATGTACTTATTAGATAACTAAAAACAATATGAATTCGATGTTCATTATCTTTATTTGACTAACGTTGTAACAGACACGTTTGTAAATGTGGCAGGAGAATACTTGTCGGGAAGCTTTGTTATTGTTTTCGCTAGCCGCTAGCCAGAAAGTCACCAGCAAAGCGTTCCCTGTGTGACGGATACACAAGAGTTTGTTAGCAAAGCAAGTAACAAAAGCGAGTAGCATGCTAGCGAGAAATGCCTAATGTGCGATACTTTCAGGGTCACACAGGAACGCTTTCTGTCCAGAGGAGTCACACAAGGATGCTGTAGACGTTATCTGCCATGATGGTGGATATTAGTAGTCTGGTTGTGACATTTTCGTCAGTGCATCCATCAAATGATTACTTGATATCCGAGGCAGGCCGGCTTCTGGGGAACCGTATCTTACAGATATGAACATTAAAGCTACAGAACTAATGATTATCATATCTATTGGTCAACGTTTTGGATGGGAAATTATGCGATTTTCGAGACATCTTTGTGACATGTTTGATTCTTTGTTTCTGGACCCTTGAAAATGTTCGAATACTTACCATTATATACAATGATACATAAATGCAGACTAACAGCTACGTGTCTAGTGTTTCGTACATTGTGCGTTAGTGCATGCATTGTTCAGTTCTGTTATGTGCCGTCCGTACCTTATGAGAGTGCCGAAAGGTGACGTACCCACTGCAGTACTGTTATAATGCACATGGTAATCTGAACAACCAAAGTGTGACTTTGCGCACGAACTTACTCCAGAGCATCGAATTAAGCATAATTTGTGGGTCCATACGTATGCTGTCCCGCCTTTATAAATTTATGCTGTCGTTCTATCTTCAACTCAGGCTCGATTTGGATAACTTATGAAATATCGTTCCAGATTCTACGTAATCTATAGGTTGTGCAATACTTGATTCATAATCTGTGCAATGGTTCATTCATAATCTGTGCAAGAGAAATTATTTTTTGTAGATCAAGTATGGAATACTACACAGTAGGTCTGATTTTTTTTTTCAATTTTATCTGTAGTTTTACTAAATCAACCATGCTTTTATATAAATTTTGCTGCAAAATACAATGTGCTTAGTCTGATCCTGTTACATATATTAACAGTTTCAATTCTGCCATATATTCTAAATCATCTATTTGGTGTCAGTACAATCATTAATTGACAAACTGTATCATTCTCAATGCTCTAAGCACACTGAGATCATTAAACACCGTCATTTAGCAAAGGGCATCATCCTCGACTTTCCAGCTTCTATATTTACATCATAATTCTTCTGTAGCTGATACATGAATTCTACATATATTTCAACTGGTAGATACAGACACTTGTCGATGTGACGTGAATTGAGCATGGATCTAACTAGCTGATAACTAACTGGCTGGATAACTAGCAACTATAATCTATACTCTCGTCCTAACTGAGCTGGCTAATGGCATGATAGAAAAGTATCGACTGTCGATCACGAATGTGGGACGGAACCAACGCATGAGATGGCATTTTCGTCCTTATCGCATTTACACATAGGGTCTAATATTATTCCAATCCCATCGTGATTCAATTTGATGATAACGATTCGGTTTAAAGTTGCGAAACTTCCCCTCATCAGGATGCTAGGATGGAGCCCCTTACGGAGGACTTTGTATCGTGGACTTTAATCAACCATGCCCTTGGTTCAACTCGCCGGTGGCAGTGTTCGAACCGCCATCACCTCAACCTCCGCCGCAAGTAGCGACGCTCTAACCCGCTCGGCCAGTGATTCAGTTTACATTATTCACTTTTCTTAACATTGAATGCTCACTGGCCGAGCGGATTAAAGCGTCGGTATTTGTGACGGTGGTCGAGGTGACGGAGGTTCATTTGCCGCCAGCGAGTTGGACCAAGGGTGTGGTTAATTAAATTCCACGCTACAAAGTCCTCTATAAGGGGAACCGTCCTACCCTCCTGATAGAGGGAATTAACGACGTTAAACCGAATCAGTCATCAATTTTCTACACGAGCACAGGATTTTGGGGAAGTAATAGATTGTTAGTGCTCTGTTGACCTTGACATAGATCTCAGACACAAATTACTGATGAGACCAGTTTTGAGAAAAATGGATCAAAAACTCCATTTCTGAGTCTGACTTCCCCCGTGCTGTGAGACTTGCCCAACAGTAACTCATAAATCATTGACCACGTGGTCACCTCGAAGGACTCTGGAATGCCATGTCCTGCCTGGTTCTGGCGCCCTGTAGAATGTAGTCGCCAACAAACCCTCCCTGGTTCTCCCTCACTCCCCTTCTTGTCTCCCCCTCTTTGCCAACAATTTATACTAACTCCCACTCCTACTCCCCCTCCTAGGTCTCTTGATGTCCACCCTTCTCCTTGTCTTTCCCCCATTTCATCTATCTTCACTCCATCCCCCTCATCTCAGAATCATTATTTTTCAGACATCCATAAGATATTTCAACTTATATCATTCGTAAGAATTACGTCCTCTCATATACTGAGTTGTTTGTGTGTGTGTGTGTGTGTATGTGTGTGTGTGTGTGTGTGTGTGTGTGTGTGTGTGTATTTGCATTTTCCTAATTACATTACACAGGGAAGAAAGAACGCTTGTTGATTAATTAAGAAAATTACTTATGGTACGTGAATTCTACAGAAAACGAATCTTCAAGGCATGACCTTGCTACAAATACAATTATCATACCTAGCTTAAAATTTATACATGGTTCAAACGTGTTTGTATATGTGCGCGTGCGTGTATGTGTATGCATGTGTGTATGTGCGTGCATTCGTGTGTGAGCGTTTTGGTAGCGACCTCGTGCATCTAAACATGTGATAGTGTGTTTGTATATATATGCGAGTGTGTGTATGCGTGCATGCAAAAGTGTATGTGCGTGCGTGAGCGTGTGTGCGTGCTGTGTGTGTGTGTGCGTGTGTGTGCGTGCGTGTGTGCATTTGCGCGTGTATGTGTGTTTGTGTGCACGCGCGTGTGTGTGTGTTTGTGTGGAAGTACTCTTAACTTTAGCGCTGCCATCATTTTCATTCATTGTTTTTTCCAACACCTCATAATACCTCTCACCTATGACCCATATACCCGGGACCTCTTCAAATATTTCAGAGGGCCTACAGCCTTGAGTTTAAAGCCTCTCTCCAAACCTTACCTTCAAACCTCTCTCCAAACCTTACCTTCAAAAAGCGCCTTCTACCTAGTGTCTTCTACTTAATGCCTTCTACTTACCCCACAAAATGTCTTTTTTTTTCTAAATCTGTCCTGTGGAAGAGAAAAGTTCAGTCGTCCTTACTTTGTACAGTTATGCAAATAAAACCCTTAGATACTTTTGAAATGATCTAATTTCTCGAAAGAAAATAATCCCTTTCATTGTTGTCTTTTCTTTCTAAATCTGCCCTGTGGAAGAAAAAAGTTCAGTCGTCCTTACTGTATACAATTATGCAAACAAAACTCCTATATACTCGTGAAGTAATCTAATTTCATGAAAGAAAATAATCCCTTTCATTGTAAGACAATCAATGCATAGAAAAGAATAAAATGTGCTTCCCCAATAATTTTTTTTTTTTTTTTTTTTTTAGTGTGAAATTCAGAAAATTTGAAAGGAGTTGTCTTCCAATACGTCCTTTCCTTACACTCACGCGTCCTTCATACTGAGTACTTTCTAACACTAAAGAAGGCATCCTACATTCACTATACTCCCTATTAGACCTAATCTTCAGTACCTTGTTTCTTGCCTGTTCCTACCTTACTGATAGTCCTACTTCTCCCAAATCACTCCCTTTCCCATCAACCCTCGTGAGTTGATCTTATTCCTCACATTTCTAAATGTCCTTCAATCCTCTATTATCTATGCTTTCTGATTTCTCTCTCTTATTCACTTTTTACCTCATATAAGGCGTCCCGAAACAGAGGGGCATCCCCGCCATTTTCTACTGATTTCGAGCTAAGCATGGATATATATATATAAATATATATATATATATATATATATATATATATGTATATATATATATACATATATATATATATATAAATATATATATATATATATATATATATATATGCTGATAAGAACACGGGTACGTGTGTTCACTTATGCAAAGTAGACTGCTTGGAAAAAGAAACTAACGAAGCAGAAAGTTTTCATATATTACATCCAGTGCAAAAGATATTTTTTGCACTGAAGATGTAATATACGAAAGCGCTCTGCTTCGTTAGTGTCTTTTTCTAAGTGGTCTACTTTGCATATATATATATATATATATATATATATATATAGATATATATAGATATACATATATATATAGATATATATATACATATATATATACATATATATATATATACAAATATATATATATATATATATATGTGTGTGTGTGTGTGTGTGTGTGTGTGTGTGTGTGTGTGTGTGTGTGTGTGTGTGTGTGTGTGTGTGTGTGTGTGTGTGTGTGTGTGTGTGTGTGTGTGAGGCTTACGCCTTTCACGATCTGTGCTTAACTCAAAACCACTAAAAGTGGTGGGGAATGCCCCTCTGTTTCTGAACGCCTCATATCCATCTCTTAATCTTAACCTTCCTTCCATGAACTCGTCAATATTCCCATCCCCATCCTCTATTTTTTTCATTATTCTTCCTCATCCTACTATTCTTCCGTCACATCTCCTCCTCTCCTCTTCCCTTCCATCCCCTCCTCTCCTCTTCCTTTCCATCCCTTTCCTCTTCTCTTCCCTTCAACTTCTTGTCCCTTTACTTCCGTGCCTCACCCCGACCTCTCCCCATACATCATACGTACGCTAATCACCTCTCACTTGTTTTCCCATCATCTGCCACCACTTCCCTATTACTCCCTCCTCCTTCACCCCTATTTCTCACCCCCCTTACTCTTGCTCATCTTCCTACTCTCCCCACTCCTCTCTCTCCCGTTCCTTACCCCTCTTTTTTCACCCCAATCCTTCTCTTTTCCTCTCTTCACCTCCTCCTCTTTATACTTCCTTACATCCCTCTCTCCTTACTCTCTTCACCTCCCCTTTATGTCCCTTACTTTCGCCCACTCTCCATACCCACTCCCTGATCATCATAGAGACTCCCCTTCTATGTCCCTTTTCTTACTTCCTCCTCCCCCCAGCCCCCCTCCCCACCCCAACGCCCTCCCTAGCTCCCCTGGCGACTATTGTGTGTACTAACCGGAAGTGTTTTCTTTCTCCTTTCCTGTCTGTCCCGGTGCTGCATCTGGATATACTGGTGGTCGTCTGCGCATCCCACTCACGCATCACAATGGTCCCTCCTCCCTTCTACTCTTCTCCCTCCCTCTGCTTCTTATCATTTATTCGTTTATTTTGGCTTCATTACCCTTCCCCCTTGACGTTCATTTCCGCCATTTTCTCCCTCTCCCTCCCTCCATCCCTTCCCGTACTTTTGTCATCCTAATTCTCATGGCCTCATATAATCCTTCCCCTTTGACGTTCATTTCTCCCTCTCCCTTCCCGTGCTTTTGTCATCCTAATTCTCATGGCCTCATATAATCCTTCCCCTTGACGTTCATTTCCACCCATTTCTCCCTCCGTCCCTTCCCGTACTTTTGTCACCCCAATTCTCATGGCCTCATATTATTGTTATATATATATATATTTTTATTATCCCTTATCTCATCCCTTTGCTCTTACTTTCCCATTTTTCTCGCCTTCCTTCATTTTGTACCTTCTGTATGATGCTGTATTTTTTCATATCTCTAATTTATTTGCTCGTATTTCTTTGATTTTATATTAATTATCATCTTATTTTCTTTATAATCCCTGACGACATCTTATCAACATATATCCTTACCTATCTTCAACGCCTGACTATGTCGTTTTTTTATTATTCTACAATATTTTTTAACTCATTATTTTGTCTTCAATTGTGTTCACTTCTAAATTCCCAAAAATTTATTTCAATAATTTTCTTTGTTTCTTTTTATTCATTTTCGTCTCTGTGCCAATTATCCTCACTTTTTTTTATTATTATCCTTCTCCTCTCTGTCTTCCTCGTCTTACGACCCTGGACTATTGTGTATCAATGTGCCAACCCTTTGGTGCTTATGATTTTGGCCCCCTTACCCCGGTCTTCTGCCCCCCATGCGTCTGATCTGTCTGTACGCTGTTGCTGTCTGCCGTAACGTCTGTCTAATCCCGCGGAACTGTATCTCTGTCTCCTCCTCCTCCTCCTCTTCCTCCTCCTCCTCCTCCACATCCCCTGGACAACTTCTCTATAATCTGACACGTTCGTCTTGATGACGTTGTTCTCCCAACACGACAAACATACTTGGGTCCTCTCTGGGATGCAACTCTCCTTTTCCCTCCTGGAACCTGGAACCTCCTGGAACCTGGAACCTGGAACACCTTGGACCTCCTCTCTATCTCATGTCTGCCCCCCCGGATCGTCTGTGATGGTCGCTTAATACCCCGAACCTTGTGTGTATTTGTCTACATGGACTGTCCGTCAATGTTGAGTGTCTGTTTGTGGAAACAACAAAACACTGTGAAACCCGGCAACCTATCGTTCTCGCTGTCATCCGCTCTCCGGGGACCGACTTAAATGTTTTCTGTGTTCGTGTTGCGTGCGTGTGTGTGCGCGCGTGTGTGCGTGTATTCCTAATGCTGTGAAACACATTTCACGTTTCTGTTACCTGTCCGCCAATCGCCTGTTTGACTGTGAACCACTGGGTCTGTGCCTGTGACTGTCTTCCTCCTATGTTTTCTCTGCCTCTATGCTTTCTTTGTCTTTCTATTACCATTCGTCTTTCTCCCTCTCTTATTTGCTCATTTTATCTAAACCTTACCTATGTCTCCTTGTCTGTCTACCTGTCGGTTTGTCTGTCTTTCCTACTCTTTCTCTTCCCCTCTCCCTCCTTCTTTCTTACTCTTTCTTTTCCCTCTCCCTTGTTCTCTCTCTCTCATTCTTTCTTTCCCTCTTCCTCGTTCTAATTTTCTCTCTCGCACCATTTCTCTCTTTCCCTCTCTTTCTCTATCTCTCTCTTTCCCTTTCTTTCTCTTCCTCTCTCTCTTTCCCTCTCTTCCTCTCTCTCTCTCTCTGTGTACCTTTCTTTCTCTCTCATTTCTCTCTCACGCTCTCTCGTTCTGGCTGTCTCTGACTCTCTTTTCTCTTCTCTCTTCCCTCTCTACCTATGTATGCGTCGTTATTGTTGCTTTGTGTAACTGCCTTATTCTTTTAACATTTCTTTATTATTTATTACACTTTCTCAATTACAATATGTTCAAATGTTCCCGTACTGGTTTATGTCTAACACAACTGCTGCTAATTTCTGCTTTTGTTATCAATGTTTAACACTCACTCTCCAACATGACTTCGCCTCTGATACTAACCTCAACTTTCACTCATTCTTTGAATTTGTTTTATGTGGTATATTGATACTAAAATTAATTGGTTTATGCTTATGAATTTTATGGTTTGTTTCCCATATTATCCTACGTAATCATGGACTTTTCTTCTTTACCTTTTCTGTACTCTCTGGTATACCCTTATGATATGTGATCATTTGTTATGTCATCTTTTGTCAATCCCGTGTTGATAATGTGAAACATCTGCTTTGAACTGTTCGTTCGTTTTTGCCGATGCGATTTTGATCTAAATTGCATACCAAATGTCATATTTTCATATATTTTTTCATACATATATGTATTTATGTATATAGCCCCTCCAAAACGCGGCCTCTGGTTTTACGGGCTTAATGAAGAGTTTCTTCTAAGAAATGAAAGAAATAAGATAAAGATTTGCTCCCATTGTTTGATGATATTGGAGACTGCTCCAGAGAACATTAAAATAGAGATAATAACTAGAATGGTTGTTCGAGAGACGTGAAAAGTCGCAGAAGAGTGTAGAGGTCTCTTTGAGTTGTTTGCAAACGAGTGGAAACGGAAATGACAGTGACACGAGGAAGAAGGCTATAAATGACAAAACAGGGGCGAGTGACCTTAAGTAAAGGATTTGGAATCCTTTGTGGAACTTTGTTATGGTGAGGTTAAATCCCTTAGATTTACCCTTGGTAAGAGGATAGTAGGATTAAGAGACCTAAACAAAGAGAGAGAGAAAAGAGAAAGAGAGAGAGAGAGAAAGATTAAGACTATAAACAAACCAAGCTATCTCGTCTTGCTAGCCGCTGGAACAGAAGGAATTGTCTGGAAAAAAGAAAAGAAAAACGTTTCAGTATAATACAACTGCGCCTTCGTTGTGTACGAAAAACAAAGAAGTGATGAATCGGTAAAGGAGTTGAAGACAAACAAACAAACAAACTCATGAAAAACACGGGCAATAAACTTTCTTGTCAAACGTTGAGTTGTTGTTGTTGTTGTTGTTGTTGTAGTTAAGCTTAACATTTTATGGAAAATAATAAGAGAGAAATTGCGAAATCCTAAATGAGGAACCACTTCTCGTTAGCATTTAAATTGTGTACCAGATTTTTATCAATTTATGTATCTGATTGATTGACTGATTAATGTACTTCCATGTGCCTGTGACTGACCAACACGCACTGAACGAAGAGTAAAGAGAAAAAGCGAAAACGGAGGATGCGTCGTCAACAGTTCAAAGCGTTTTGTTGTTCATTAGTCTATTTTTCATAGTTTTTCGTATTTTTTATTTTGGATTTTCATTTACGGTCTCCGATTTATCTTTCTTTGTCCACCAACCATCCAACCCAATCAATGTTCCTGTCCCTTCCTGACCTGACCTGGCTTGACCTTCTCCCTTGTTCCTGTCTCCAACACGTTAATCGTGGTCCATGATGACCGCCTACCTTCATCTACTGTGCATTGGCGGTCACTTGGATACCTTCTCCGGATTAACAAAGTGGAATATAACTCATACAATATTATATGTATGTGAATGCATACATATATATACATACATATATATATATATATATATATATATATATATATATATAATGCCTTCGCGCCATCAAACCGTACCCGGATGATGACAAATTCATCCACCCGGACATCGCCGCCGCATCCACACCCGGATGACCACACAACCACATTCGGTTGACGTCCTGCCCGTAAACCTGGGACCCCCGCGCCGACGTGAAATCTTTGATCGTATGTGTGTAGGAACTCTCTCACCACGGGAAGTCCGACGAGAACGACGCCGGAGCAGCAGCAGCAGCAACAGCAGCAGATTCGGGAGCGCGGAAACCCCCCTCCGAGATCGAGCTTGTGGAGAGCGAGGGCCGAGAACGAGAGAACCAACTCCACCTCGAGCAACTGGAGGTTGACCTCAAGCTGAAGGATTCTCTCATCTGTAGCCTCGGCAACGACAACCAGAGGTACAAGGACCGGGTTGAAGAACTTGAGGAGGAGGTGAAATCACTGGAGGAGGAACTCAAGAAGATAGAGAAGATGGAAGAGCTGGAGGAGCTATTGGTAGTGGTGAAAACAAAGAACGACAGGATCGAAGAACTGGAAGAGGCCTTGAGGCAGAGTGTCCGGATCGCCACAGACATGGAGATGGAGAAGAAGGACGAAGAGGACCGCAGAATAGAAATCACGGGCAAGGTGAGTGTCCCTTTTTTTCTCTGTTTTTTTTTTTTTTTTTTTGGGGGGGGGGGAGCCTCCCCAAAAAACCGGTAGATAGTCTCCAGCCCATCAACATAGTGTTATACTTCAGTGACTTCCTTCTGACTATCACAATATGATTATGTTCAGATAAAAAAAAGAAATTAACCACCTTGCTTGACAAACCAATAGACAATGTTATTTAGCTGAAGATAAACCCTGTTGGACTCCCAAGGATTAAAAACTAATTAAATTGACCTTTTGAGTACATTATTCGACCTCAAGGCACTTAAGCGTGCCTAGAGTTCATTCCATTGGTTGACTTAATTCCAGTTGAATCGGGTCGTCTAACGCTAGACGACTCTCTTTAAGACACCTTTTGTCCACAGTTCGCTCAGCTCAGCTGGGTGATAACATTTTCAAAAACTGAGTCTCAAGTGGAACAAATTACCCCCTATGGGGCAATTTGACAATCTGGGTGTAGGAGGGTAATGCGGGGATGTGATCATCATCATAGCTTATCACGCCAGACAGACAGCCATTCAAGTGTTCTTTGGTTAATTTTGACCAGGTCAATGTTGTCTAAATTGGTTGAAAGCGGGCACGAGCTTAGGACATGGGGATGTGATAAAAAAAAATAGAATAAAAACAAAAGAAAATAAACAGGAAGTCAGGGAACCAAGAAAGCAGTACGACACCTTACGGCATGGTATTGTAGGGATTATACAATAATGTATAAAAAGTTGTGTATAGGTAACAAAAGCTAAAATATCTGGGGTTTTGGCCCATGCAGTGATTAAGAATACTAGCCCAGTTTTATGTACCAGGGTTTTTGTGCCAAGTTAGGTTGATGGAAGAGGTGGAAAGCTTACACTAGGAGGCGCTGAGTAGCTCCGGCCGAAGCTGTCACAATTGCCCTATGCGCTTAGACTATTGGGGGCAAGTAAAAGTCATTGCTGGGAATCGGAAAGAAGTGCGGGATTCGAACCTACAACCAAGCGAATGCGAAACCAGAACACTTCCGAATACGCCACCAAGAAAACAAGTAGAAAATAAAATAAACACTGGTTTGACGCCAAACAATTCCTTTCAATTAAGATATCTCTTCTTATCTGCATCCCGTCTCTGATATAGTAGTCATACAAAGTTAGTCAGAAGGAAATATTCAAAAAGTGACACTGGGTTTGGCTCTAGAGGTTTGTAAAATAAACATAATCCTACGAAATTGTACACGTCATCCCCGTAGACTAAACTCAACCCGTCTAAATGGTACGTATTATTCCCATAGACTGTGCACATAAGACTTTGACCCCCGTGTAGATCCCGTATATTTTTTCTGTATTATCAAACCCCTCAGTACATTAGTGTGGTGAACATTAAATGCCTTGTTGTACTACTATAATACAGGGTTCATCAAAGGTTTGTTTAAGCTCTGTCTGGCAAACGGTATTTGTCTTTGAAGAATTTGATTGCGCTGCCAGATTTGTAAAAAATAAAAATAAAAATAGAAAATAAACAGAATAACGGTCTTCATTTCAAGAAGATATTTTTTTTCGTTAAATTTAGTAGAGTCAGGGTCAAAATAGGCTGGTCAGGCAACTAGGGTAAAAAAAGAGCTCCTTCATCATCACTTTTTTGCTTCGTTTTATTCTTTCGTTAACGTTGTCTTATTGTAATAAAATTAGTTCTAGTATTGGTGCCAGCACTATTACTAGATTTCTAGTTCGTGTTACTTAACTATATTTTCAAATTTCTTGATTACTTGACGTGCGGTGCATGATTCGGTTTAACGTTGCTCAAATGTCCCTTTCATATTCAGTACGGTTTAAAAGACGCCTTTATACCTAATAAAGGACATGACGTCACAATGCAGACCAAACTTTCTGAATTGGCCTCGCGTAGCGCAAATTAAGACACTGCCCGTTTTTATTTCAACAGCAAAATCGTTTGCCTGATAGTAAGACTAAGAGAAAAGACACTTATGTACAAAAAAAAATGTTTTCATTGATTTTTAAACATATCTCTTAGTTATTGGCCATTTAGCAATCATTATCTTTTCTAGCGTGCTCACCTTAAAACCCTTCATATATACATTTCCCAAGACTCCTGAATTTTTTACACTTATAATACACTATTTGTTTAACTATAAAGCATCAACACACAGCTTTAGTCTTACAGGTTTTTACAGATTAACACCAGAATACTCTATTCAGATTGAGACTAAGTTACATCCTGTACGTCAAAGAATCCCAATCTCGACAAACACACCAGTACATAAACACCCAACCATTAGCTCTTTAGTTACTGGAGCCGCATAGCAATATTACAGCTCACGCTACTCAGGGTATTCTCCGGCATTTCTAGTAACCTAGCACTGTTCCTAGTAATGAGCACTCTAAAGCACACAATGTCTGCTTGCGTGCACTTCCCCTCAGATAGCCCTCCCCATTATTCCCATCATCCTTATGCACTTTTTGGTTCCTTAGCTCCCGACACTCCATTGCATGCAACACCAGTGTTTACATGCACTCCCTTACACATAGAACTTTCCAGCACTCACAGGCACTTGTCGTCCCCACCGTCATCGGCACTCCCTAAAATATGATGCCTCTGTTCACCAAAACTGTCCACTCCCACTCCACTACTTTCCTTACTTACCGGCACTCCCAAACATTCCCCTTGCCGCCCCTTCAGCTGACGCAGCTGGAGAAGCGTATGGCAAACCTGCAGAACGCGCATAATCTGAGGTGTAGTGATTGCCGGCCTGTAAAGCACCGCCTCAACCACGTCCAGGGGCGCCTCAATCACCTCTTGTCCGAGCGGAGGCACCACCTGGAACAGCTCTTCGACATGAAGTGAGTGGTTTAGGGTCTTTCTCAATCCCGTTCCATCCTCTTTGGGGTTTTATGTTTTTTTCTTCTAAATTGAATATCTCGGAAAAAGTAGCTGTGTTTTATTTATTTATTTATCTATTTATTGGCCTATTTGAAGTAGAATATTTCGGAAACAGTACTTGTGATTTTTTTTTTCTATGTAAGTTGAATATCTTGGAAACAGTACTTCATACTTTGATGAATTTTGTGCTTGTCTCATCTTTTAACTAGTTTTCTGTGTATTTCACACGCACACTAATTCCTCAAATCGATAGTACATCTAATACAATCCGACTGAAAGGCTTACTCTTTTTATTTATTTTAATCATGTACAGGATATTTTCACTCCTATTTCATATGACTACTGCCCCTGACTTTGGTTCTGCTCTCTGAAATAGTCCATATTTTTTCCAGACACGAGGCTCTGACTGCCACCCTGAGCGAGAAGGATGCTCACATCGCTCTTCTCGAAGTTGGCGGCGTGAGGTCAGCTCGACAGGCCCAAGAGCTCGACAACCTTAAACTTGATCGCTCGAACTTGCTCGAAGCCATCAAGAACCAGGTCAGTGAGGAGGACAAGGAGTCCTAAAGGTCCCTTGTTAGCGAAGGAGTCCTTCTTATTCTTTTGAAGAGATTATCAAGGGGATGAATAGACATTTCGTGGGTAGCTGGAATAAGATTGAATGTGTGTGTGATTCATCATAGTTTTGGATAATGTGTTGGATTTGTGATCGAGAGTTATTATCTTACCGGGTGAGAGCTCGGTGCTCACATATAGCCCGGTCTATCAGTAATGTTGCGACTTTACAACACACACACATACACACACACACGCATACACACGCACACACACGCGCATACACACACGCGCATACACACATGCGCACACACACACACAAACACACACACACGCACACAACTCCTTCCTTCCATAGTTGGGGTGCCACCTTAGGTTACTGTATTGTTTGCGTGTGTTTGTGTGGATGTGTTTGTTTGTGTGTTTTTCTGTAAATAACTGAACGAACCCCCTGCATCATTTGAAGCTTTTATGGACATTTTGTTTCCTTGTCCTGATCCCACGATAGGATTTTGATGAGTCTGTGGGAATATCCTTTTGTTATAGGATTGAACTTGTACTAATTCTATTCGCCGAGATCCAACTCTATGCTACCTCTAAGTGATTATATTAATTTAAAAAAAAAATCCTTTGGTCGGAGTATTTCTCCATCTGAGTGAGTCAGATTTCTCTCAGCCGATTTGTGGCCACCGGAATAAAACATTAAATTCGAAGAACGAAGAACAAAACTGAATTAAATTGGTTCAAACTTTTCGGAAAAAAAAACATCGGTAGTGAAGGCTTATCCCTAGACAGGAATTAGTGAATAAACTAAATTAAGTTTGGTTCAAACTTGTCGGAAAAAAAACGTCGGTAGTCAAGGCTTATCCCCTAGACATTAGTGAATAGGACGAATAGATCTGCCCATTGCACTTTCTTGTGGTAATCCTAGTGACTGTTTCCTACCCTGAATACCCTTCCACACGAAGCTAAATTGACAGTTTAGACTTCAGGTAACCGGTTATCGGACTGCGCTCTTTAATTTCACGGCAATCTTCTCAATGAGCAAAGTCTACGAGAAGCACACGCTCACTATAAAAACTATCCTGATCTTCCTGGTCTTTAAGTGTTGCCTTCTAGCCGGATTAATTTGTCTGGTGTTGGTCTAGGCCAGAAGTCACAAAAAAAAAAATTCACCAGAGCGGGCCGGATAACTTAGGAAATGTCGAAAGCGGGCCGCATAACCATCTTGTTCAATACCATACAGTGAATACACATTTCCATTCTAGAAAAACTATATTAAAAAAAATACATGGACAGTGTGTCGGCGGGCCAAATAAGCTGACCTTGCGGGCCGGATTTGGCCCGCGGGCCATCTTATGGTGACCCATGGTATAGATAACGCATGTACTCGACTGAAGAGACTGTGCATAGTTTGCATGTTTACCTTGAGGGCTTCACTTATGGAAGCTTACTGGAATTAAATGAAACTCTACTCTTTCATCAGGTCAAGTACTGATCTTCAGATGAATAAAATCGCCTGTTGTAAGACCCAGTTTTGTAGGCTCCCACCTCTTCCATTTGGATCAGTACAAGTGTATTTTCATGTATAGATTGAACGCGCTGATGATCGTGCGTATCTAGAATATAGTAAGATAATATCAGTGATGTCATATACAAAATCTATTTTAGATGACTCCTGTTAAGTTCATACTGAGCTCAGCAAAAGTACTTATAATGTGAAGGGTACTTTGACATGCTATCGTGGTGCCCTTTAGATATCTTATCTATGCTGATGTCAAATTATTAATTCAAATAAAGGTTCGATACCTTACTGATTGAAAGGAATATGTCAAATCTCATACTTGTTACGTACCCGTTCGATAAGTTATCACACTGGGCTATTTTTCCTCCGACATCCTACCTCCAACCTCCATTTGAATAACTAGAACATGACTTTGCTTACAGAAATCTAGACCTCTCTAAGAACATTTGAACAGTATGTATAACATTTGTATAGGCTTGCAATCTCTTAGTTCATCATTCAGCTTTGCTATATATAACGGAAAGATAATTTGATATTTGGAGATTTGAGAAATAAAATATTGTAGCCGAAGTCGTTTTTACTCAAAGGATTACAAAGGCGGAGCATGCCGACAGGAGACCTTTTGGTCCATATCTAGGTCGGATGCAAAAAAAAAATCATAATTATAATAAAATAATAAATAAAAACTATGATAATGTAAATAACAAATAAAATAAATGCATAGGTATAGTTGAATAATAAACCAACAGGTAAATAGTAAATAATAATGAATTGACATATAACTAATAATAAATGAAAATCAGACAGACAAATGATAAATCAAAAACAAATAATATAAAATAAATTATCAAACGAACTCTCAACTGTTGGTGCTGGTGAAGTCCGTGGAAGCCCAGTGTGATAACCCATTAGAATTTTGATCGCGAGAGATTCTATTAAGAAACAAACTGTACTCCCTCGCCCCTGTCCCATTCTAGATACGTCAAAATAAATGACCAACCATCTATTTTATCACCTTATGTTCCAATTACCTGTGTTCGAACCGCCATCACCTTGACCTCCGCCGCAAGTAGCGACGCTCTAACCCGCTCGACCAGCGAACGTCTAAACATACAAGGGACTGTTTGCAATTTACTTTGCACTGTTTAGTAAAGAAAGGGTATGGAGAGCGAAATCGTATTTATGGATGGGACTGTTGGGGTCCTTACTTTTGAACTAATGATTATAACACCTCACCCGGACAGCGAGAAAGAGTGTTGGTCATCGGAAACCAGTGTTCAATCATGACTTATGAATTACTGTTATGACCTGCCTTCATAACAAGCCACATCTTAACCGTTACACTTACCGTCTGATAAACCCATTATATTCACTAGGTCTGTCATCATCACCTGTACGCTTCACTACCTTCCCTCCATCACTACTGTCGCTTCTACTACCACTATGATTAATTCTAGCCATCACCATTCGACCTAAATCCCACGTCATCACCATCTCCGTCATCACCATACATACGTTTTCACTCAACTCCACCCCATTATGGTTTTTCATTAAGGCGGGTGACCTTTGACCCGGCGCTCCAGCCTTAGTCCTTCTGATCTCTGCGTCTCACAAAGACGCGTCGTCTCAGCTGGTGGTCGGGTCGCCTTTTACAGCCAACTCGCCTTATACAGCCGACAACTGTTCCAAGAGAGGATAATAAAGAATTGTACCAAGTGATGAGTTGTCACAGGCGGTGGCCTGTTGTCGGCTCCAAGTACATTCGTCGTATACACCAAAGTCACTCCAAGAAACCTCCCAGTCCTTTTATTTAAAATCCAGGAATGTTGAAAGACATTACTGCATTATTGCATCTGTATGACGTCACTGCATCGCACAGTAACACCCTGCAAGTAGGTCATCCTCAAACATAGCGGGAAGTCGAAGTTTCGTGATGATTTATGGACGTCCACCGAACGACGTTAATCCTGAGGCGTGCCCTCGTTGCTCTGATTATTATTCTCGTTGGATCTCTTCAGCTTCAGAACCTATTTCCTGTCTTAAATAAACAAGGACTGGAGGAGAAGGATGATCGAAGATGACATTTATTAACACATTTCAATTGAATCCGTGCGTTGTGTTCACTAGCATAATAATGCATGCATATGAACACACACACACACACACACACACACACACACACACACACACACACACACACATATATATATATATATATATATATATATACATATATATATATATATATACATATATATATATATATATATGTGTGTGTGTGTGTGTGTGTGTGTGTGTGTGTGTGTGTGTGTATGTATGTATATATGGACGAGTATGTATGTATGTGTGTATGTATGACACAGATGTACGGATAATCTAGGATACCTTATTGTGACGCTTTGGGGAACGAATTATTCTGGGTCATAGGCTAATATTTGCTCCAGGAACTAGGTCAGGTCCCTAGACAGTGTCTGACATTCTCTCTATCTAAGGCTCCACTCTATCTCATCCACTCTGCTGTTTGTACTTCTTTGTTGCATTGGTCACGCTTTCGTGTCCTCAGCCAGGTCATCAACGACTAAGATTTTTTATTTATTTACTTATTTATTTATTTTTACTTTTTTGACGCAGCCCGAAGGGATTTCTCCCCGTCTTCTCCTTTTATGCATGGGGGGACGGAGAGGGAGGGTCGTCGATTTAATGAAGCTGCCTTGCTGTGGATGTGCTGTGTCTTGCGACACTGCTTCTGACCCAGGGCAGTGGACAAGGTGCAGAGATGACCCGTCATCCAGGAGGTACTAAGATGGGAGGGAGGGTGGAGGGATGTGGAGTGTATTCAGGGATGGAATGGGTGGGAATGATGTTATGCCTTTTCCTTTTTGGCTACCTCCCTTGTAAGGGGGAAATAGCCTTGGTATATGTATGTATGTATTTTTTTTTACTCTCAAGTTAACCTGGGCTTAGCATCTGCCATCTATATAGATCCCTAGGATACCCGCTGGCCAAGCGGATTAGGGCGTCGCTACTTCCGATGGAGATCAAGGTGATGGTGGTTCGAACCCTGCCATCGACGAGTTGAACCAAAGGGCATGGTTCATTATATTTTAGGCTACAACATGTTTTGTAAGGGGCACTGCCCCTCCTGATGGTGGGGGGGGGAGGTGGGAGGAGTTAGTTTCACGACATTAAACCGAATTATCATAAAGATCCCTCAGTGGTTTCTTGTCTCTTTTGTAGTGCCAACAGCTTGTACATCCTCTTCCCTTTCTTCTTTGTCTCTAGATTTTTGGTTTCTGACTTCATGGACGATGTCCGTAAGCATGCACGTGTAATGATAAAGAACTGGATGTCATTCGTTCTCTATGATTCACCTATTGTTTGTTCAATCTCTTGTGCTAGCCATGACCACTCCCACCATAACATTTACGTGGACACCGTGAACAGAATGTCATAACCTACCCTCGCCTATGTTCTTGTATTCCTTTCCTTTATCAGGTTAGATTTCGTATTCTCTTGGTGTTTGTCTATGCCTTCCAGCTTGTTCGACCAAGGGACTATAGCCAAATTTATCGTTTCGTTTTCCACCTTACCCCGTTCCTCTTCTTTATGTGTTTAGCTTTCCCCATCGATAAATCCCAATGGTATGCAACACTTGTTCGTGGTGTCTATGTGAATGCAATGGGAGGAGAGCAAGTGAAGCTTAGATAAGGTGCTGAGCGCGCATACATATTCTCAATGACATCGTTGTACATTGGTGATCAGTGCAAGATAACCACTTTAGAAAATAAACAAACGGAGCAGAGCGCTTTCGAATATTATAGCTTCAGTGTAAATTACTGGTGATCAATTACGGAATCCATTGCTCCTGGTCTCTTTTGTAGAAGACCTAAAGCCTTCAAGTACCCGACAACAGCGTCTGGGTGTAGTATGAGGTGTTCCGTGTCCTCTATGTGGTGGTAACAGTACTGATTTATATCATGATGTTTATGGCAGAGAGCGAATAAAGATAACGCCAAGATCTTCCTGCCTCCACTAATGGCGTTGGGGTTTACGTAAAATTGATCCTCGGATCGTAGATTCGATTGTTGGCATCAAATTCCTGCATACAAGCCTCGTATGGGGTTGCAAACCTTTTAATTCTTTGTGGTCAAGTTGGTAAAAGACGGGTTTCGTAATTCAATAGGCCCGGGTACGAAAGTAGTCACAAAAGCCATATACTTACTGACGCTAATGTTCGTTGGTGACATTATATATATATATATATATATATATATATATATATATATATATATATATATATATATATATATATATATTATATATATATATATATATATATTATACGCGCGCGCGCGTGTGTGTATGTGTATTTGTACTTACGGGGTGAAGGGACAGTTGCGTAACTGGACAATTGTGTTCCGGACATTTGCGTCCTGGACACTTGCGTACCTAGACAATTGGGTACCTGAACAATTGAGCACCTGCACAACTGCATACCAGATAATTGCATAACTGGTCAATAGCAAAAATCATAAGGAATAAGGAATTTAAATATTCAATACTTTAATGTTTAACGGCCTAAACATTTGTGTTTCAGGCTATATGTATATTTGCGTAAACCAGGTGATATCTAGAAATAAAAAATACCTTAGCATCTAGTTACAAAATCGAAAAATGATCCTTGTGCTGGAATACCGAGACTGGACATTTGGTCACCGGACATTTGCCCATCGGACATCCGCCCACCGGCCCACATGTGTGATAACAGATTTGGAATGAACTTGCCATCAAATATAATCAGAAGCTGTGTATGGTGCGCGCTATCCCTTTTGAAAATTGTCTTATCAGGACTGTAGGTTTCTGACAGTCATGGTTCTCTTATTTACATTTTGACTTTTTTTGTATTCTTAAATCCCTCTATTTAAGTCACTTTTTTCTTTGTTGAAATGGCTTCCTCCTTTTTCAATGTTTCGATTAATTTCCAAATAAAAGGGTGGTGACAGGATAAAGAATTTTGCAAAGCATTATGCAAACCTTCTACACTGTTGTTAGACCTGGCAACTGATTTGTCACTCTTTATCGAACATTCCAAGACTATAGGAAAAGTTATTTCAAAGTAGGCAATAAATTCTGGTGGGAAATCATAATCAGACAAATCAACGATTTTTTTGACAATGTCATTTACAGGGAGAAATGCTAATGCGGAAAAACATCGAATCTTAAATTAAATATAATTTCCGTATACCCTCAATCCTAGGTCACACATTTTCTTGAAAATAGACTTAGATAAAAGAGAAACGCATGAATTTACTATTAATTTTTGCAGTTAACCTGTTTTACAATTATATGGTACGCAGTTGTTCTGCAGTTGTCCAGGTACTCAATTGTCCTGGTACGCAATTGTCCGGGACGCAATTTTGTTCGCAATTGTCCTAGTACACAATTGTCCTGGTACTCAATTGTCCTGGTACGCAGTTGTCCAGGTACTCAACTGTCCTGGTACGTAATTGTCCGGGACGCAACTGTCCTAGATCCATTTATAGGGGGAGTTATTGCTGGACGTGCCTTGTACTAGGTTGTTCTTCCATTGTATTCTTTGTTACAAACTGACTGTATTATGTGTTTCAGAGCGAGGAAAGAGTGCGACATCTTCAGGAGTTTGCCGCCGTTGGATTTACTGAGGACAGTACCCCACCAGCATCTCCCATTCCATCTGATCAAGTAAGATGACGCACGATCTCTTCTGACTAATACTACCTTTTCCTGGATTTTTTTTCTACTTTCACTGACGACAGGTTCATTTGATTAAGTTTTTTGAGAAGCCTCTGGGATGAAGCTGTGATCTTCTAAGGATCCGACTTCGTTATGTACGGAAGTTCTTTGTTGATATGCGTTATCGATATAACACACTCGAACTTATTGTAGTGATACAGAGGTGACGATCTTGGCAACAGCTGAGCACTTCTTGGTGTACATTTCTCATAGTATTTGATGTTGGCAAATAAAATAAAAACGTAATTGATTCTATTTGTTCAATACATCAGGGCAAAGGTTTTACAGTACAAATGCAAACAAAAGTAATGATATACAACTACATTTATTTATAGATACTCGTATCTATAAAACATTGTAACATTGGATACATTCTGATGAAACGAGTTGAAGAGATATGTTATGCATGTACAGTACAACTGGATACGTACGTGAACAGTATTGTGCTCAGAGTATCAAAAATGTCGAAGAAATGATATATGGTATTTGCTCTCTCTCTCTTTCTCCTCCCTTCTCTCTCTTTCCCCTCCCGTCCCCCCTCTCTCCTCTATCTCTCTTACCTTTCTCTTCTCTATCTCTCTTACCTTTCTCTTCTCTATCTCTCTTACCTCTCTCTTCTCTATCTCTCTTACCTTTCTCTATCTTTCTTTCCTCTCACCCCTCTTCCTACCTCTCCCCCTATCCCTTCTCTCTCTGTTCCCATAGCGTGTTCAGTTGGCATCACCCAGACCCAATGGTGGCCGTAGATAATATCTCTTCCGCCAATCACGAGACGGTTTTATTAGACACTCGATCCACTACCGCTGCCCCGCCACCACGAACAGGTTACCTGTCCTTCCCTCACGCCCCGACAATGGTAAAGCTCGGCGCGACAGGGAGAGACCTCCGGCGGACACATCCGGACCCTTCTCGCGTTCCCTCAACCTCCGCTGCTAATGGTGCCAAATGTCACACGAAGTTTTCCTCTCGGAGTGCCTGGCTATGGGCCAAAGGGTCTGCCGAGTAGAAACTTCTTCTTCTAATTCCACCATGAGCATCTCGTGGTAGCTCTTGTCGCTATGGCGCGTTTGGCTCCGATTCCGTTTCGGAAGCTCGAAAGTTGAGGTTTCATTGCGCATGACGACAGGTGGCTGACGCTTGCCTTGGTTCAGCATCTCCTGATGTAAGCTTCTCAAACATAGCCCCTGGAAATAGATACCTCAGGGCCGAATGAAATCCCTTGTTGTTAAAAATAGGTATCAGTGACAAGTACCTGAATGTAGGGGATAGCCAAACTGCCCATTTTCAAAACCCGTCTTTAGCCCCACCAGGAGGTGCAGCCCTGAGGGGCTGACACTCGATCTCCAGATTAAGCCCATGGAGGCGGGAGAACCGGCGACTGATCTCCTCTTCCTACCACTTTCATTTGGTGACATAGAAATAGTCCCACAGTCAACAGTCAATTCTCTCTTCTCTCTCTCTCTCTCTCTCTCTCTCCCTCCTTCACTTAGCAGCCTTTTTTTCTAACAGATTCTGTTCTCAGACGAAACAATCATATTCAACAAAGCGGCAGACTCGAACATAAAGGGGTTTTTAAATAACTGAAATCTTATCATATTCTAAATTTACCCATTAGTTAATCTTTATAATCCTGTGGGGTTGAGCATGTCACCGACTTAAATGTGTTGATCCAGTGTAGTCTATCACAGCTTTACTGGTATCGCCTGTGACGCACACTTGTTTACGACATCTAGATAAGCACTTAACCTTTGATCCAGAGGTTCTAGACCTTTTTCCTCACATAACCCATACTTATGCGCTGCTGTTGCTTAACCTCCTTGAGACAACATTAACACTAAATTTAATCGTTGTGCATTCACTAACTCACACTAATTTTTGGTTTGTGGTCCCACTTGTAAACACTCTGTAAGGAATACAGTTGAAAGTGATAGAGATTTTGGGCCCAGTCCGGGAACCATGTGTCATCCCCTCTGGGTTGCATCTCCTTGTGGGGGTGAGAGGGTTGACGGGCTTTGAAAATGGGAAGATTCGCTGTTCATCTTGCAGAACGACACTGAGGTACCCGTCATTGATCCCCAAGTAGGTAAATAAAATAATAAATGAATAAGTAAATAAATTCATGGATTTCTTTGTTTCTAATAATTAATTTTATAAATTAGAATTTTTAATAAATGATTTGCAAATAAATATATATAAGCATCAAATTAAGATATATAAAATAGATTAATATACGAATAGATAAACAAACAAAAGGAGAAAATAAATATATGGGTAAATGAAAACCTCCCCACCAATGATATCAATTTCATTACAAACATGACAGTGCTTGATGGGAACATTAATTAGTACCTTTACATTTGCTGACAGTACTTCCAACACCTTCACAATCACGACCATTTACATCATTGTTGCTGCCTTCATCGCTGTCGCAACTGTAGACTACTACCGGCCAGAAGGACCACTAGGGGCTACTACCCAGCCACTACCCACTACCACCACCACCACCACCACCACCACCACCACCACCACCACTACCACCACCACCACCACTACCACCACCACCACCACCACCACCACCACCACCACCACCACCACCACTACCACCACCACCACTACCACCACCACCACCACTACCACCACCACCACCACCACCACCACCACCACCACCACCACTACCAAAACCACGACCACCACAAATCTGAATCTTTGTCACCACAATATAGCTGAGAATATGCAGTCTGATATTACCGTCTTCCCTTTGCTCAATTCCTTCTACCCTTCCTCCATCTCTACCTCCTCACAATCCTTCCATCTTACCTCAATCCTCTTTGTCATTTGTCTCCTCTTCACTAAACTACTCTTTCCTTGATTTGTCCCTCTTCCTTCCTCTCTACCTTCACCTCTTTTCTACCTCCTCTCCTCTCTTTTCATATCTCTTCTGCCTCCTCCTCTTCTTTCTCTTTACCTCTCTTCTATCTCCTCCCCCCTCCTCTTTGCTCCTTCCTCCCACCTCTTTGCTGTCTCCTCCCTCCTCTTTGTTCCCCCCTCCCCCTCTTTGCTCCCTCCACCCTTCTCTTTGCCCTTTCTCCCTCCTCCTACTTTCCCTCCTCTTTGCTCTTTACTCCCACCTCTTTGTTCCCTCCTCCCTTCTCTTTGCCCCTTTCTCCCTCCTCCCTCTTCTTTGCTACCCCTCCCTTCTCTTTGCTTCCTCTTCCCCCTCTTTACTCCCTCCTCCCCTCTCTTTGCTCCTTCTACTCCATCATCTTTGCTACCCCTCCCTTCTCTTTGCCCCCTCCTCCCTCTTCCCTCCCCCCTTACCCTCTTCCCTTTCCCTGCAACTGCAGCATTACGGGTTTCCAAGCTAGGCTTTGTGGTACGATCTCATTTGCATATTCTCAGCTAACCGCCAAATACTTGATGATTATTTCCGTGGTTGCTCACTGATTAGTATTCATCCAAATGCCATTTCGCTTTATGCCGCTATTTACGCCCGGGAAAACGCCTCAGACACCCCACGTCCCGACCCCTTGATCGTGTCCCTCACGCCCACAGCGCGCGTGTGTTGATAGGCGTGTAAGTGGGCGTCTATTACTTTCGGGTGTGCGCGTATCACCATATGTATGGGGGTCTCTTTATTCGTTTATTTTTTTTCTTTCTTTCGTTTTTTTCTTTCTTTCATTCTTTCTTTCCCTCCTTCTTTCCATTCGTTTTCTTTGGTTTCTTTTACTTTCTCCTGCGGTTTTGTGAGTCCCAACCTTTTTAGGATGTGGTTTTATATCTAATTTATTTTTCTTATCAATTAATCAATTAATTAACTTGTAACTTATTTATTCATTTATTTGTTTCTATTTTATTTACTTGTTTATATGGTTTTATTTGATTTTTGTAATGGCAGAGATATTTAGAATAATAGAATCTACTCAATCCATTGGACTAAAGTAGATTTCTACTAGAGACTATATGGATGCTCGATGACCATGTGGGTTAGAACGTGGCTACCTCTGGTGGAGGTCAAGGTGATGGCGGTTCGAACCCTGCCACCTACTATTACAACTTCTAGTAGTAGTAATAGTATAGTAGTATTAGTTATACTGGTAGTAATATTAAAAGAAAGAGCAGTAATAGTAGTACTATTAATACTACTATTAATGATAGCACTAGATATATTACTACTATAATTACCACTACTACTATTACTACGACTATTACTACTCTTACTACTACTACTATTACTACAACTATTACTATTACTTCTACTACTACTATTACTATACTACTACTATTAAAATACTACTACGACTACTACTATTACAACTGCTACTACTACGACTACTACTATTCTACTACTATTACTACTACTACTGATAATACTATTAACACTATTACTACTACAATTAATACTACACTACTGTAAATACTATTACTTCTTATATTACTACTATTATTGCAACTACTACGATTACTATTACCACTATTCCTACTACTACTATTATTACAACTATTACTAATACTACTAGTATTACTACCACTACTACTACTAATGCTATTACTAGTATTATTACTACTACTTTTACTACGAAAACGATCACTACTAGGATTACTACTACTATAACTAATTATGTTACTACTATAATTACAACTATTACTACTTGCATTACTATTATTACTAATAAGGTCTATTCCTACTACTATAATGACTAAATACTACTATTAGTACTATTATTATACTATTACTACTGTTACTACTATTTCTACTATTACTACAACTACTACCATTACTATTACAACTAATATTACTACTATTACTAGTACCATCACTATTATTACTATTACTATTACTACTATTAGTATTACCAATTTTACTACTATTACCATTACAACTGTTACTATTAATATTTTACTATTACTTCTAGTACTATTACAACTATTATTTTTACTATTACTTCTAGTACTATTACTACAAGTACTTTACTATTAGTACTCTTTCTACTAATAGTACTATTACTACTGTTACTCCTACTGTAAATACTATTACTACTACTGCTAATACTACTATTACTACTATTACTACTACTACAATTATTTCATATGCTACTACTATCACTACTATTATTACTACTACTGTTACTACTGCTACTATTACCATTACTATTATAACTATTACTAATACTATCATTATTATTACTACTAGTATTACTACTACAATTACCATTACAACTATTACTGTTAATACTGTTACTATTACTTCTAGCACAAGTACTTCTAGTACTATTACTAGTATTATTACTATTAATACTACTTCTTACTATTACTATTTCTATTACTGCTATTACTACTATTACTACTACAATTACTACTAATAGTACTATCACTACTATTACTACCACTGTTACTGCTGCTACTACCATTACTATTATTACAACTAATATTACTAATACTACTATTACTAGTACTATAATTATTTCTAATACTAGTATCACTACTACAATTACCATTACAATCACTACTGTTAATATTATTACCATTAATTCTACTAGCATTAGTACTTATAGTACTATTACTAGTATTACTACTATTAATACTACTGCAACAATAACCACTATTACTACTACTACTGCTACTACTACTACTACCCTTACTATCACTACTATTAGTACTACTATTACTATTTTTACTAATACTATTACTACTAATCCTACTACTACAACTACTACCATTACTATTATTACAACTCCCACTAATATTACTACTATTAGTAGTACTATCGCTATTATTACTAGTATTACTATTACTAATTTTACTATTACTACTATTACCATTACAACTATTTCTATTATTCTAATATTAATAGTAATACTAGTAATAATGGTAGTAATAGTAGTTGAAACAGTACAGTAGCAGTAGTAGTAATAGTGGTTGTAGTAGTATAGTAGTAATAGCAGTAATGGTAGTAGTAAGAGTAATAGAAGTAATAGTACTCGTAGTACTAGTACTAGTAGTAACAGTAGTAGTGGTAGTAATAGTATTAGTAATAGTTGTATTACTAATAGTAATGAAATTAGGAATAGTAATATTATTAGAAATATTTGTATTATTAGTAATACTAGTAGTAATAGCACGATTAGTAGTAAAAGCATTAGTAGGACGAATAGTAGGAACAGTATTAGTAATAATAGTAATAGTACTACTAGTAGTAATAGTAAAAATTGTAGTAATACTACTACTATTTCCACTATTACTACTACTACTAGTAGTAGCACTACAACTATTACTACCATTACTATTATAACTAATTTTACTACAACTATTAGCGTTACTACTATTACCATTACAACTATTACTTCTATTACTATTATTTCTACTATTACTATACTAATACTATTACTTCTATTACTATTACTTCTATTACTATTACTTATAACTATTACTACTATTATTACCGCTATAACTACTACTGCTATTACTACTACTACAATTACTTCTAATAGTACTATCACTACTGCTACTACTACCATTACTTTTATTACAACTACTAATATTACTAATACTACTATTACTAGTGCTACAATTATTTCCAATATTAGTATTACTACTACAATTACCATTACAATTATTACTGTTAATATTATTATTACTTCTACTAGCACAAGTACTTATAGTACTATTACTACTAGTATTATTACTACTATTAGTACTTCTATTACTATTTCTATTACTACTGCAACTATAACCACTATTACTACTACTACCAATACCATCACTACTATTAGTACTACTATTACTATTATTACTACTACTATTACTACTAATCCTACTACAACTACCATTACTATTATTACAACTCCCCCTATATTACTACTAGTACTAGTAATACCGCTATTATTACTACTAGTATTACTATTACTACTACTATTACTACTATTATTACCACTACTACTACTACTAGTACTTCTAGTACTGTACTTCTAGTACTATACTACTAGTATTACTACTACTAGTACTACTAATTGTACTACTACTACTAGTAGTACTACTGTTATTGTTACTACTACTATTATAACTACTACTATTATAACTACTATTACTACTACTACTAGTAGAAGTAATAGAAGTTGTTATTATAGTAGTAGTAGTAATAGTAGTAGTAGTAATGTTAGTAGTATTAGTAGTAGTGGTAGTAATACTAGTAGTAATAGTAATAGCAGTAGTAGTGATAGTAATAGTAATAGTAGTAGTAATAATAGTAATAGTAGTAATAGATGTAATAGTAGTAATAGCATGGGTTCTAGTAATAGTAGTAATAGTAGTAGTAATAGTAGTACTAGCAATAGTAGTAGTAATAATAGAAGTAATAGTAGTAAAAAGTATTAGTAATAGTAGTAATAGTAGTAGTAATAATAGTAGTAATAGAAGCGGTAGTAATAGTAGTAGTAATAATCGTTGTAGTAATAGTAGTAGTAGCAATAGTAGTAATAGTAATAGTAATTGTAATATTAGTACTAATATTAGTAATACTACTAATGCTACTACTAATATTACTACTACTAATACTAATACTATTACTACTACTACTATTGCCACTGCTATTGCTACTACTATTACTACTACTATTAATACTACTACTCTTACTACTACTACTATTACTACAACTACAATTACTACTACTATTACAACTACTATTACTACTACTTGTATTACTACTATTACTAATACTATTACTACTACTACTTTTACTACTTTTACTACTACTGCTACTACTACCACTATTACTACTACTATTACTGTTACTACTACTATCACTACTACTACTACTATTATACTACTAGTACTAAAAGTGTTTATAATGGTAGTAGTAGTAATAGTATTAATAGTAGTAATAATAGTAGTAATAGTAGTAGTGTTAGTAATAGTAGTAGTAATAGTAGTGGTAGTAATACTAGTAGTAATAGTAGTAGCAACAGTAATAGTATTAGTAGTACTAGTAGTTGTAATAGTAATAGTAGTAGTAATAGTAGTGGTAGTAGTAATAGTAGTAGTAATAGTAGTAATACTAGTAGTACAAATACTAGTAAAAGTAATAATAGTAGAAATAGTAGTAATGTTAGTAGTAGTAATAGTAGTGGTAGAAGTAATAGTAGTAATAGTAGTAGTAATAGTAATACTAGTGGTAGTAATAGTAGTAGTACTAGTAATAGTAGTAATAGTAGTAGTACTAGTAATAATAGTAGTAATATATTAAAGTACTAGTAATAGTAGTAATAGTAGTATTAATAGTAGTACTAATAGTAGTAGTAGTTGCAATAGTAGTAACAGTAGTAGTAATAGTGGTAAAAGTAGTGGTAATACTACTATTACTACTACTATTGCTACTAGTACTATTACTACTACTTTTACTACTACTATTGATACTACTACTACTACCATTACTACTATTACTACTACTATTACTACTTTTACTATTACTACTACTACTACTACTATTACTACTACTATTACTCCTACTACTACTACTAGTACTAGTACTACTACTAATACTACTAGTACTACTACTTCTAGTACTTCTACTAGTACTACTACTTCTAGTACTATTACCACTATTGCTACTACTAATACCACTATAGCTACTACTACTATTGTTCCTACTATTGCTACTACTACTATTATACTACTACTAGTAGGAGTAATAGAAGTGTATAATAGTAGTAGTAGTAATAGTAGTAGTAATTTTAGTAGTAGTAATAATAGGGGTAGTAATACTAGTAGTAATAGTAGTAGTGATAGAAAAAGTAGTAATAGTAATAGTATTAGCATTAGTAGTAATAGTAGTAGTAATAGTAATAATAGTAGTAATAGTAGTAGTAGTAGCAATAGTAGTAGTAATGGTAGAAGTAGTGGTAGTATTAGTAATAGTAGTAGTAATAGTAATAATAGTAGTAGTAGAAGTATTAATAGTAGTAATAGTAGTAGTAGCAATAGTAGTAGTAGTAATAGTAGTAGTAAGAGTAGTAATACTACTATTGCTACTACTACTACTATTACTACTACTACTACTAATACTATTATAACCACTCCTATTACTACTACTAGTATAATAGTAGTAGTAATAGTAGTAGTGATTGAAGTAGTAATAGTAGTGGTAGTAGTAGTAGTAATAGTAGTAGTAGTAGTAATAGTAGTAGTAGTAGTAGTAGTAGTAGTAGTAGTAGTAATAGTAGTAGTAGTGGTAATAGTAGTAGTAATAGTAGTATAGTAGTGGTAATAAAAATAGTAGTAGCAATAGTAGTAGAGATAATTGTAGTAGTAGAAGTGGTAGTAATAGTAGTAATAGTAGTAGTATTAATAGAAGTAATAGTAGTAATACTATTGCTAATACTATTGCTACTACTATTACTACTACAACTATTACTATTACTACTGCTACGATTACTACCAGTACTATTAATACTATTACTACTACTACAATTACTACTACTATTACTATTAATACTACTACTACTACTACCATTACTACTATTATTACTACTATTAATACTACTACTATTACTACTAGTATTATTACTATTATTACTACTACTATTACTACTAATACCACTAGTATTACTACCACTTCTATTACTACTACTACTCCTAATACTACTAGTAGTATAATAGTAATAGTAGTAGTGATTAAAGTAGTAATAGTAGTAGTAGTAATAGTTGTAGTAATAGTAGTGGTAGTAATAGTAATAGTAGTAATAGTAATAGTAGTGGTAGTAATAGTAGTATTGGTAATAGTAGTAGTAATAGTAGTAGATATAGTAGTGGTAATAAAAATAGTAGTAGCAATAGTAGTAGTAATAACAGTAGTAGAAATGGTAGTAATAGTAGTAGTAATAGTAGTAGCAATAGTAGTAATAGTAGTAGTAATATTGCTACTACTATTACCACCACTACTACTATTAATACTATTACTACTACTACTTCTACTACTACTACTAGTACTACTACTACTATTGCTACTACTACTATTACTACTACAACCACTACTACTATTACTGCTATTGCTACTACCGTTACTATTACTACTACTACTACTAGTATTACTACTATTAATACTATCACTACTACTATTACTACTACTTTTACTACTACTACTATTACTACTACTACTAGTACTAATACTATTACTTCTAGTACTTCTACTTACCGTTACTATTACTACTACTAATACTAGTATTACTACCACTACTATTACTACTATTACTATTATTACTACTATTACTACTACCATTACTACAATTACTACTATTACTATTAATACTACAATTAATACTACTTTTACTACTACTACTATTACTACTACTACTATTACTACTACTACTAGTACTAATACTACTATTACTTCTAGTACTACTAGTTCTACTACTACTACTACTACCACTACTACTATTACTACTACTACTACTGCTACTACCGTTTCTATTAGTACTACTAGTATTACTACCACTACTATTACTACTATTACTAACATTACTACTACTGTTACTATTATTACTACTATTACTACTACTATTAGTATTACTACTAATTTTACCACTACTATTGCTACTACTATTACTATTACTATGACCACTAGTATTACTACCACTATTACTACTACTACTACTATTACTATTATAACCACTTCTATTACTACTACCAATAGTATAATAGTAGTAGTAGTAGTAGTTGTAGTAATAGTAGTAGTAATAGTAGTAATAGTAGTAGTAGTAATAGTAGTGGTAGTAGTAATAGTATTTGTAATAGTAGTAATAGTAGTAATAGTAGTAGAAGTGGTAGTAATAGTAGTAGTAATAGTAGTATTAGTAGCAATAGTAATAGTAGTAGTAATAGTAGTAATACTACTATTGCTACTACTATTACTATTACTACTACTATTACTACTACCATTACTACTATTACTATTAATACTACTTATTTTTACTACTATTAATACTACTACTACTAGTACTATTACTTCTAGTACTACTAGTACTACTGCTACCACTATTACTACTACTATTACTACTACTATGACCACTAGTATTACTACCACTATTACTATTACTACTATTACTATTATAACCACTTCTATTACTACTACCAATAGTATAATAGTAGTAGTAATAGTAGTGGTAGTAATACTACTAGTAATAGTAGTGGTAAAAGTAGTAGTAGTAATAGTAATAGTAGTAGTAATAGCAGTAATAATAGTAATAATAGTAGTAATAGTAGTAGTAATAGTAGTAGTAGAAGTGGTAGTAATAGTAGTTGTAATAGTAGTAATAATAGTTGTAGTAGCAATAGTAGAAGTAGTAGTAGCAGTAATAGTAGTATTAGTAGCAATAGTAATAGTAGTAATAGTAGTAATACTACTATTGCTACTACTATTACTACTACCATTACTACTACGCATATTATTAATACTATTACTACTATTGCTACTACTTTTACTAGTACTATTACTTCTAGTACTTCTACTACTACTACTACTAGTACTACTACTATTGCTACTACTATTACTACTACTATTACTATTACTATTATTACTAGTATTACTACCACTACTATTACTACTTTTATAACCACTTCTATTACTACTACTAGTATAATAGTAGTAACAATAGTAGTAGTGATAGTAGTAGTAATAGTAGTACTAATAATAGTGGTAGTAGTAAAAGTAGTAGTAGTAATAGTAGTAGTAATAGTAGTAATACTACTATTGCTACTACTACTACTATTACTACTACTACTAATACTACCATTACTACTATTACTATTAATACTATTACTACTATTATTACTACTACTAGTACTTCTACTACTCCTACTAGTACTACTACTAGTACTACTACTACTATTGCTACTACTACTATTACTACTACAACCACTACTACTATTACTGCTATTGCTACTACCGTTACTATTACTACTACTACTACTAGTATTACTACTATTAATACTATCACTACTTTTACTACTACTACTATTACTACTACTACTAGTACTAATACTATTACTTCTAGTACTTCTACTTACCGTTACTATTACTACTACTAATACTAGTATTACTACCACTACTATTACTACTATTATCATTACTACTACTATTACTATTATTACTACTATTACTACTACCATTACTACAATTACTACTATTACTATTAATACTACAATTAATACTACTTTTACTACTACTACTAGTACTAATACTACTATTACTTCTAGTACTACTAGTTCTACTACTACTACTACTACCACTACTACTATTACTACTACAACCACTACTATTACTACTACTATTACTGCTATTGCTACTACCGTTTCTATTAGTACTACTACTAGTATTACTACCACTACTATTACTACTATTACTAACATTACTACTACTGTTACTATTATTACTACTATTACTACTACTATTAGTATTACTACTAATTTTACCACTACTATTACTACTACTACTATTACTACTACTATGACTAGTATTACTACCACTATTACTATTACTACTACTATTACTATTATAACCACTTCTATTACTACCAATAGTATAATAGTAGTAGTAATAGTGGTAGTAATACTAGTAGTAATAGTAGTGGTAAAAGTAGTAGTGATAGTAATAGTAGTGGTAGTAGTAATAGTATTTGTAATAGTAGTAATAGTAGTAATAGTAGTAGAAGTGGTAGTAATAGTAGTAGTAATAGTAGTAGTAATAGTAGTAGTAATAGTAGTATTAGTAGCAATAGTAATAGTAGTAGTAATAGTAGTAATACTACTATTGCTACTACTATTACTACTATTATTACTACTACCAGTACTACTATTACTATTAATACTACTTTTATTTTTACTATTAATACTACTACTACTAGTACTATTACTTCTAGTACTACTAGTAGTACTACTACTAGTACTACTACTACCACTATTACTACAACTATTACTACTACTATTACTATTACTACTATTACTATTATAACCACTTCTATTACTACTACCAATAGTATAATAGTAGTAGTAATAGTAGTGGTAGTAATACTAGTAGTAAAAGTAGTAGTAAAAGTAGTAGTAGTAATAGTAGTAGTAATAGTAGTAGTAATAGTAGTGGTAGTAATACTAGTAGTAATAGTAGTGGTAAAAGTAGTAGTAATAGTAATAGTAGTAGTAGTAATAGTAGTAATAGTATTAATAGTAGAATTAGTAGCAATAGTAGTAATAGTAGTAATAATAGTAACAGTAATTGTAGTATTAGTAGCAATAGTAATAGTAGTAGTAATAGTAGTAATACTACTATTGCTACTACTATTACTATTATTACTACTACCAGTACTACTATTACTATTAATACTACTTTTATTTCTACTATTAATACTACTACTACTAGTACTATTACTACTAGTACTATTACTTCTAGTACTACTAGTAGTACTACTACTAGTACTACTACTTTCACTATTACTACAACTATTACTACTACTATTACTATTACTATTATTACTAGTATTACTACCACTACTATTACTACTAATATAACCACTTCTATTACTACTACTAGTATAATAGTAGTAGTAGTGATAGTAGTAGTAATATAAAGTACAAATAGTAGTGGTAGTAGTAGTAATAGTAGTAGTAAAAGTAGTAGTAGTAGTAGTAATACTACTATTATTACTACTACTACCACCATTACTACTATTACTATTAATACTACTTTTACTTTTACTATTAATACTACTACTACTACTACTAGTACTAGTACTTCTAGTACTCCTACTAGTACTACTACTACCACTTCTATTACTACTACAACTATTACTACTACTACTATTACTATTTCTACTATTGCTACTAATATTACTATTATTACTACTATTATAACCATTTCTATTACTAGTAGTATAATAGTAGTAATAGTAGTAGTAGTGATAGTAGTAATAGTAGTAGTAGTAATTATAGTGGTAGTAGTATTAGTGGTAACGATAGTAATAGTAGTAGTAATAGTGGTAACGATAGTAATAGTAGTAGTAATAGTGGTAACGATAGTAATAGTAGTAGTAATAGTGGTAACGATAGTAATAGTAGTAGTAATAGTGGTAACGATAGTAATAGTAGTAGTAATAGTAATAATAGTAGAAGTGGTAGTAATAGTATTAATAGTAGTAGTAATAGTAGTATTAGTAGCAATAGTAGTAATAGTATTTGTAGTAATAGTAGTAATACTACTATTGCTACTACTACTACTATTATTACTACTACTAATACTACCATTACTACTACTTTTATTATTAATACTACTATTACTACTACTATTATTACTACTACCATTACTACTATTACTATTAATACTACTTTTACTACTACTATTAATACTACTACTACTACTACTACTACTAGTACTTCTAGTAATCCTACTATTACTACCACTACTATTACTACTACTATTATAACAACTTCTATTACTACTACTAGTATAATAGTAGTAGTAATAGTAGTGGTAGTAATACTAGTAGTAAGAGTAGTAGTAATAGTGGTAGTAGTAGTAATAGTAATAGTTGTAGTAATAGTAGTAGTAGTAGTAATAGTAGTAATAGTTGTAGTAATAGTATTAATAGCAGTAGTAGTAATAGTGGTAGTATTAATAGTAGTAGTAATAGTAGTATTAGTAGCAATAGTAGTAATAGTATTTGTAGTAATAGTAGTAATACTACTATTGCTACTACTACTACTATTATTACTACTACTAATACTACCATTACTACTACTTTTATTATTAATACTACTATTACTACTACTATTATTACTACTACCATTACTACTATTACTATTAATACTACTTTTACTACTACTATTACTTCTAGTAATCCTACTACTACTATCACTACTATTGCTACTACTATTACTACTACTAACACTTGTATTACTACCACTACCATTACTACTAACATTACTATTACTACTATTATAACTTCTATTACTACTAGTAGTATAATAGTAGTAGTGATAGTAGTAATAGTAGTAGTAATAGTAGTAATAGTAGTAATAGTAATAGTAGTAGTAATAGTTGTAGTAATAGTAGTGGTAGTAATACTAGTAGTAAGAGTAGTAGTAATAGTGGTAGTAGTAGTAATAGTAATAGTTGTAGTAATAGTAGTAGTAGTAGTAATAGTGGTAGTTATACTAGTAGCAATAGTAGTAATAGTAGTAATACTACTATTGCTACTACTATTACTACTGCTACTAGTATTACTACTACTACCATTACTATTAATACTTTTACTACTACTACTATTACTACTACTATTGCTACTACTACTATTATTACTATTACTACTACTATTACTACTACTTTTGCTACTACTTCTATCACTACTATTGCTTCCACTACTACCATTGCTTCCACTACTACCATTGCTTCCACTACTACTATTGCTTCCACTACTACTATTGCTTCCACTACTACTAATGCTTCTACTACTACTATTACTTCTATTTCTACTATTACTTCTATTACTGATATCACTTCTATTTAAGGGAGAGCGACTGGAGGAAGTGGATAGTTTTAGATACTTGGGTGCAAGTGTAGCAGGAAAAGGTGGAGTGAAGGTGGAGGTAGAATGTAGATTGAGAGAAGCGAGTAAATGCCTTGGTGGTTTAAAGAGTGTAATGAGAAATAGACATTTGGGAATGGATGCGAAGAGGAGACTGTATGAAGGAGTGATTGTGCCAACAGCACTGTATGGGGCAGAAACGTGGAACATAAGAGAAGAAGAGAGAAGGAGTTTGAATGTGTTTGAGATGAGGTGTCTGAGAAGTATGGCGGGGGTTACTAGGCTAGATAGAGTGAGAAATGAGGAGGTGAGGAGGAGACCAGGGGGTGAAAAAGGATTTGGGAGAGAGGGTTGATGAAAGAATATTAGGATGGTTTGGACACATGGAAAGAATGAGTGAAGAAAGACTAGTAAAAGAGGTATGGAAGGCAGATGTGGAGGGAGTGAACATGAGGGGACGTCCTAGGATGAGGTGGATGGATGGGGTGAATGGATCATTTGGGAAGACGGTAATCTCTGTTGAAGAAGGAAGGGAGAGGACGGAAGACAGAGGAGAGTGGAGAATGGTTGTATATGGGTGATGTTGTGAGGGCGTGAGGAGGTGTGGGCGGGGGGGGGTGGGGGGGGGTGGTATGTATGTGTGAGTAAATTTTGACGCAGCCCGAAGGGATTTCTCCCCGTCCTCTCCTTATATGCAAAGGGGAACGGAGAGGGGGGGTCGCCGATTAAATGAAGCGGCCTTGCTGTGGATGTACTGTGTCTTGCGACACTGCTTCTGACCCAGGGCGGTGGGCGGGGTGCAGGGATGACCCGTCATCCAGGAGGTGCTCAGATGAGAGGAAGGGTGGGAGGGGTGTGGAGTGTATTTGGGGATGAAATGGGTGGGAGTGTTTTTATGCCTTTCCCTTTTTGGCTACCTCCCTTGTAAGGGGGAAAAAGCCTTGGTATATGTATGTATGTATGTATTACTTCTATTTCTACTATTACTTCTATTACTGATATCACTTCTATTACTGATATCACTTCTATTACTGATATCACTTCTATTACTGATATCACTTCTATTACTGATATCACTTCTATTACTGATATCACTTCTATTACTGATATCACTTCTATTACTGATATCACTTCTATTACTGATATCACTTCTATTACTGATATCACTTCTATTACTAATATTACTTCTATTACTAATATTACTTCTATTACTAATATTACTTCTATTACTACTATTACTTCTAATACTACTATTACTATTACTTCTTTTACTTCTAGTACTATTGCTACTTTTACCACTACTATTGCTATTACTACTACTAATACTATACTACTAATTCTGCTACTACTATTACTATTAACAGCAGCAGTAGTAATACTAGTTGTAATAGAAATAGTAGTAACAATAGTAATAGTATTAGTAGCAGGAGTAATAGTAATTATACTAGTAGTAAGAGTAGAATAGTAGTAGTACTAGTAGTATTAGTAATAGTTGTATTATTAGTAATAGTAGCACTAATAGTATTAGTATTAATAGTAGTAATAAAATAGTAATATTAGTATTAATAGTAGAAGTAATATTAGTAATATTTTACTATTAGTAATAGTAGTTGCAATAGTAATACTAGTAGCAATAGTACTATTAATATTAGTAGTAATAGTAGTAATACTAGAAGTATTGATAGGAATAGTAGTACTACTACTACTATTACTACTACTACTATTTTCCCACTACTATTACTACTACTAGTAGCACTACCACTATTACTACTACTACTACTAGTAAAACTACTAGTAGTAGTACTATTAATAGAAGTACTTATGTTACCACTAGTAGTACTACTACTACTAGTACTTCTATTATTACTACTAGTACTACTACCATTACTATTACTAATATTAGTAGCACTACTATTACTACCACCACTGTTACTACTACTATTAGTTATAATATTAGTAACAATTACATTAACAGTAGTAGTAACACTAGTACTAGTACTATAAGTAATAGTAGTGGTGGTAATAGTCGTAGTAATAGTAATAATGGTGGTAGTATTAATATTAATAATACTAATAGTAACAGTAGTACAGTGGTAGTAGTAATAGTATAGTAGTAATAGTCGTTATAGTATTAGTAGTAGTAATAGTGGTATTAGTAGTTGTAGTAATAGTAATAGTAACAGTAATAGTTGTAATAGTATTAGTAGTAATAACAATAGTAGTAGTAATACTAGAAGTAGTGATAGTAGTAATAGTAATAGTATTAGGAGTAGTAGTAACAGTGGTAGTAGTAGTAATAGTATAGTAGTATTAATTTTAGTAGTAGTAATAGTAGTAGTAATAGTAGTAGTACTAGTAACAGCAGTAGTAATAGTAACAGCAGTAGTAATAGTAGTATCAGTAGTAACAGTTGTAATATTATTATTAGTAGTAATAGTAGTATTAGGATATCAAATGACATTCTTTGTAAATTGTTGAGAAAAATGAATATTTTACCATAGTAATTTTACGGCGGAAAATGTGCTGGAGGTGGGAAGTACCGCCGATTAACTGGAGACTGGAGGAAAAGTAGCCTTGTGCGATAACCTCTACTCATCGATATTATCATGACCAGGGACCAATGATGAATATATGCTGCAAGATGGATTGCAAAGCTACCCATTCTTAAAACCCGTCAACCTATTCACCTCCATCAGGTGCAGCCCTGAGGGGTTGTCACTCGGTCCCCGGACATAACCTCAGTCGTATTTCTTACACCTGTTCACACATGAGGAGTTATCAACCGGTGATTGATCTCCCACTGCCTCTTTAAACCCGTAAAGAAAAAAAAAAATCCACAATGATACAGAACAAAGAACAATCCAAAATTTCTTTCTGCTAGAGACCTATGGGAGGTTCTGAGGACCGTTGCCAGACACTGTAGGGCCGCGGGTTTCCCACTAGTGAAGATTGAGCAAACAATGGATTGATTGACAGATTCACCAAAACACACGAACCTTGTAACACTAATTCACGTGAACCGACGCATGAAGAACCTATACCAACATCCCGGCCACTATACAAACATGCTACTTGCTTTTGCTACTTGCTTTTGGGTTACAATATTCTAGACTTTCGTAAGAACATCTCCACAATATGTCTAACATTCGTATATTAGGTTTAACTTCTTTTAATTCGTCATTTTCAGCTTCTTTATATATGACGCAAGAGTAATTTGACATTTGGGAATTTTGAAAAACAAAATCTCGTTACCGAAGTCGTTTCTACCCAAACGAAGTAGCAAAACCAAGTAGCATGCTAGCCAGAAATGCCTAGCGTGCCGCCACCTTTAAACGTTTACATAACCTTAACTCCACCACGCGATCAAAAACTAACACAAATGCTTAGAACCTTCTGCTCCCAGGCCATAACTTTGCAGTTGTTGAACTACTTTTACAACCCATCCAAGACGTAAATCCGGTAGTATTCACAGTTGTCTAATAACAGGACCCTTGGAAGGAGATGACGCTGACCATATTGGGAAACCATGCGGTTCGAGCTGGACGTTTTATCTTTATTGCCAGCTAATGTGGTCGGGGTCAGGTTGGGGCTGAGGTGGTAATTGTGGTGGTGATTGTGGCAGAGATGCGGTTAGGCCCGGAGAAATCCGATAAGATTTCTGCCATTTACCAAAGAAACCACAACTGATATCGTGGCGTATATATGTGTGTGTGTGTGTGTGTGTGTGTGTGTGTGTGTGTGTGTGTGTGTGTGTGTGTGTGTGTGTGTGTGATTCACCTTGGTCTTTGGAACACGTGTTGGACTCGTGATCGACAGCTATTTCCCTCCCGGAGGAGAGCTCAAAGCTTGTATGACCGATCTATGGGTAATGCTATGACCTTACACGCACACACACGCCCAACTCCCCGCCCACGAGAGTTGGAGTAACGACTCGAAGCGCAGCGATACCGAAATAATTTCAACCCTGGGCAGGATTCGAACCAGGTGCCGCCGTACTGACAGTCTGGGACTCTACCAACCGCGTCACCGTGTGTGTGTGTGTGTGTGTGTGTGTGTGTGTGTGTGTGTGTGTGTGTGTGTGTGTGTGTGTGTGTGTGTGTGCTTTATATAGAATTTCAAAAGCGTTATTTGAAGAATCTTGTGCCCCACTTGCGAGAAAGAAGTCTTAAGTTTTGCCAGTCTTAGCAAAGCTTTTATCCTTGCAAAGAGACTGCATGAGACCATAAGGTCTACACTAGGCAGTTCCATGCCCATTACCACCTATTATCCCCATAAAGTTGTCTAACATTTTCTTAAAACAACCGATAGTTTCAGCTGTCACTACATGGTTAATAAGTCTATTTCATTCGTTCACCAATCTGTTGGTAAACCCGTTCTTATCTATTTCCTTCTTAAATCTAAATTTGTCCTAATTACATCCACATCTGCGAGTCCTCCCCTGTTGTCTTAATATGATGACCTTGTCTGTATCTCCTTTGTTAAAGCCCTTGATCCACTCGAACAACTCTGTTAGATCATCCCGAATTCTATGTCTTTCCAGAGAGTGTAAATTAAGGTGACTAAGCTTGTCCTGATTTTAGTGAATTGATGTCCATTCTATAGGACAGAGACCAAAACTGTACCGCATAGTCAAGGATGGGTCTAACTAACGCCAGAGTTTGATAACTACCTCTGCACTTTTATTCGTAGAGGTCCTAGCAAAGAAACCTAATGTTCTGTTAACTGTATTCCTGGCGCTAATACACTGCTTCCTGGATTTAAGGCCAGGACTCACTAGAACTGCTAAGTCTCTCTCACATTCAGTTTTCTCTTAAAAAGAAAAAAATGCTAAGGTATACCTGCTTCCTGGTATGAGTAAATCTACGTTTAACACACTGCATTTTGCTATATTGAAGTCCATTTGCCATATCACTGACAATGTTAACAATTTGTTAAGATCTTCCTGCAGTATCTCGGCGTCTTCACCTGACCTAATTTGGCATCCTATTTTAGTGTCGTCCGCAAACTCATTAACTTCAATACTATTCCCATTGTCCAAGTAGTTTATATACATAATGAACGATAAAGGACCCAGAACCAAGCCTGAGGAACTCCATTAGTAACAGTTCCCTATTTGAATTTTACACGGTTTATTGTGCCCCGCTGTTTCCTGTCAATGATCCAGGCTCTTATTCATTCAAACATTTTTCCTCCTATGCCATCTGCTTTGATTTTATTTAGTAGCCTCTGGTGGGGCACCTTGTATATACATACATACATATATATATATATATATATATATATATATATATATATATATATATATATATATATATAAATCGCTTATGACAACGACTTAATTCAAATCATGAAACGGCCGTGATTCAGCTTCGAAACAGGGACCCCGGGGCGCAAATCCCGCTGTATTATCTTAGGCGATCTGACCCCTGGATACTAATATATGTGTCAGGTTAACGACTGTTTTGAATGCTCTGTGTATAGGAATGTTAGTATGCGAGATTCGCGGTCCTCGGTCCCCGGCTCGAAGCTGGCTCACGGCCGTTTCATGATTTGATGTGTATATATATATATATATATATATATATATATATATACACTCACACGTGTGATAAACGTGGTAGGAAAACGCAGGTTGGAGTAGGAACACTATATTGCTGACGTTTCGACTACAAGTCTTCTTCAGAGCGATAGTGGGAGACAAGCCTTATTCCACTGTGCTATGACATTACTCTTCTCTGATATAATACTTATACACAAAAAATCTCTCTTATACTGGAGCTGCCAGAGTAAAATCATACACTTATCCTACACAGACCCTGCATCTATCCAAATATATCCTCCTCTCTTCCTCTCCTCATTCCTCTCGTGCTCTTAATTTTCCTACTCTTTCTACTCTTTACACTTCTACTCCTCTTCTTGTCTCCTCGTCTCTCCTTCCCCTCCCTCCACTCTCTTCCACTCTCACGTTTTCCCTATTCACCATTCCTTCCCATTCCAACTTCTATTATTCATCCTCCTATTCCTTCTGTTCCTCCTTGGCTTCCTCCCCTCTTTTCTCCTCGTCCCTCCTTCCCCTCCTCTTTGATTAGACCAACCTGTTCCTACCTACGTCAGGGCCCCATTTGCATAGACACAGATTGTCCTTTCTGTCTGTGGCTTCAGTATAAGGATTCTGCCCTTTGAGCAAGACCCAGGGTGGAATCATTGATGGCCCATTCTTCAAAGGATGCAGCCACCAGCAGACACAAAAGATAATTCCCTCATCTTGATACCAAGAAGAAAGTGTTAATGTACAGCAGTATTTACGATATTTTTATATTCGTTCGTTAGAAAGGGGTGAATCATGAACAGGTAAACGTCATAAGAAGATATGTGAGAATCTGATACATTAAAGAATATGTGAATTAATACCAAATGTAAACTATTTGGAGTGAAAACATGTACAAAACGATGCTACGAAGTGTCTAATTCTGATTTGTTATATTTATATATATACATATATATATATATGTATATATATATATGTATATATATATATATATGGATATATATATATATATATATATGTATATATATACTGTATATATATCCACACATACATACATGTCTCGTTTTCTGCGAGACCTAACGACACCAGAGAGTAACTTCGCTTGTAACAGCGACACAATTCAAACAAGCAGACCTGGCCTTCGCGAGCTTTGATCTCTGGTAGCTATGAGCGTGAAACTCAAGCGTTACCACTCCGCTACTCAGATCGTTAAAAGTCCTGAAACCTGATAGTGATCTTATACCCAGTGTTGGGCCGACTGAAATCTATACTCCTGTAGCTCGTTTTCTATCAGACCCAACTTGATGTCCAATTGATTCAAGTGATAATTTGCTATTCCACACAGCTTAAATTGTCCATGGTCTATAACGTTGATATGTACTATGAAAAGAAGTGGCCCAAGAACGGAACTTTTGCCATGATAACCTCAATTTCAAGCTCCTTATTGGCCAGCCATGTCTGTCCTTCTGTATCAAGGGTTTTGAACTTGATATACACCTTAACTTGCTGAAATTCGTTCTTGATATTGAGGGCATTGAAATACACTACATCTAGAACCTCATAATTACATAGCATTTCTTCCAGGCCCTCTCTTGGTTTCTCTAGTTTGGTCAATCCTGATTTCTCTAGTATACTTATTACCTACTCTAAAAAAGAAGAAAAGACTTGGCATACAACAGACACTCAAATGTTATTGACTAATATTATGAAATTTCTTTTGCAGGGTGGACGCAGCTCAGAAGACCAGCAGAAGAAAAGGTCCAAGGGAGGAAAACATTCAGAAGAAGAGAAAAGGATGCATGAAGACGCTGAAAGAGGAAAACAAAAAAGTGGAGGAGGAGGAGGAGATGGTGGAGGAGGTGGTGGAGGACACAGAGCAGGACCTGGCGTGGAGGACCTCCGAACACCTCTTTAGATATTTTTCTTCTTTTCTCAAAGCTTGCGGTGCTAATAGTCAGGCTTTCTATTTCCTGTTTACACAGTAATCTTCATGTTTCTTTTTCATATGTCTTGTGGTTCTTCCTTTCCCCCTTCGTGTCCACCAGCACTTCGCTCAATAACCACTAAGCGCTTCCTACATCTGAAACCTCAAAATTCAACACTGACCCATGAGTTTTCAGCCATGGGCAGATTCTTATTTCATGTTTAGTTCGTTATCTTTATTAAGTACCTCCTCGCCTCTTCCTCAACTTAGTAACCACCACTTCCTCGACTGCCTCCACTCAACTCCTCTTCCATCGTAGTCTCCACTTCGTCCGTCCAACAAATTGGCGTCGTTGATTCTTAGGTGGTTCGAGTCTTCCAGTTACATATCTAGTCTCACACGGTAAGGAAATACATTGAGCACTTGGTCATTATAGTAATGTGATGTATATGTGTATAGATATAGATATGTAAAGAAATATATACATATGTATGCATGGAAATAAACTCTCACACTGGGATTCGAACCCTCGCCAGAGCGGCTTGCTTCGTAGAAGGCGAAGATCGTACCGTTACGCCACTGGCGAGGGTTCGAATCCCAGTAGGAGAGTTTATTTCCAAAATGTCAAAATGACACAAACATATGTATGCATGTTCAGTTGCTATTTAGACACCTTCAGGATATATTGTCGGAAAATAAAGAAACATATACTTAAGAAACTTTTATAGTTTGCCAACGTTTATGTTATTAGAATATATGAAATCACTTGAAAGATTATGAATATTTGGCTATCACTTTTTCATGTTGAATACGATCAATTTCCTGCAGTTTGTTGTTGCGGCTTGTGCACTTTTTAATTCCGGTAGTTGGAATAATTTTCGATTCCTACATAAGTAATGATGCTGAACTTAATAAATTGAACCATCTCAACATCTCTTCGGATTTCATATTGGTTAGCTAAGATTTTACCTCCCTTTTCACAAGTGTTCCTGTCTGTAATCTATAATTTTACTTTTACGATGAACTTGCAAATTATGACATAAGTAATGATGCTGAACTTAATAAATTGAACAATCTCAACGTCTCTTCGGATTTCATATTGGTTAGCTAAGATTTTACCTCCCTTTTCACAAGTGTTCCTGTCTGTAATCTATTATTTTACCTTTGCGATGAACTTGCAAATTATGAGTTACTTCATGTTAACACCATTATTGATGTAAATAGCCGTGTTATAAACTCGAAGTTTCTTTCAATGTAGGATTTTGAACTTAAAACTTTGGCATGGCTATGGGAGTCCTCTATCCCCAATGCTTAGTTATCTACACATTCTAATTTCATCTTAAGGGTTTTATTATTAAGCATTCTCCGCCCAAATGACATTTGATAGACATTTTGATAACACGTTATGTATCTGCAATTATTTAGAAACCTTTCCCATTTGGAGAAATTGGTTCTTTCCATCAATTTCACGACAGATATAGAAAATAATAGTTTGTCATTTTTTGATATCGTGATGGACAAAAGTGAAAGAAATTCAAATCCATAGGAAACCAAACAATGTTCTGTCATGTATTCACTATCATCATGCTTGTCACCGCATAACTAAACTTTAATTTTTTCCAGCAATATTTTTTTTAAAGCTTCAGTAATATTCATCCCTAATTCCTAGATGAAGTGGTTGATAAGACCTTAGGCATAGAATTCAGCTTTTGAACAAGAAATAATTATAGAAAAGAGATTAGATGCCAGTGTCATTTAGCTTTTTGATTTTATCCTAGAACTTGTTTTGTTGCCCTATTTCTTATCAATATATTTCTTCTTCTCAGATAAGGTGGCGTTCGGAGGATTCAAGATAATGCTCTCCCCGTTCAAGATCTTCCATAGGACGTTTTGCGAACACCGCAGTAAACTGTTAGTGACTTCGCTGAGGTTCTTACTATATCTTCCCTTCCGGTCAAGCTGCGCAGTGGTGCACCAAACCTTTTAGTAGGAGTTTAACTCCTAACGTGGTTAAAGTCACGTACTCCTAACGTGGTTAAAGTCATGTACTCCTAACGTGGTTAGTCATGTACATTACCGCGCTAAAGAGGTCAGTTGTGCAAGGATGGCCGAGTCGAGTACAAGAGCCCAGGGTCGACAGTCAAGAAGTAGATCCTGGAAACGAAGGACAAGAAAGGTTCTGGAAATCCAAAAGAAGCATGAACGAAATATTTCAATTTAAGAAGAAACGAAACATTCGTGGAAACATGAAATGGAGTGCAAACCTTCGAAAGAGAAGTGGAAAAGTGACGAAAGGCGTTGAATTCCAAAGGGAAATGAAGAATGCGAGCCTGGCTCACATTTTTGGTTCTGTTGAGAGGTTAATGAATGTGTTGGGGCAGACATACAAGTAGCGGTTTCCACTATGTATGGCAGCTAACTTAACATGGCGACTTTTTTTTCTTAGGTGATTCGTGAGTGATTCTCTTTCCGGTCTGTTGTACTGGTGAAAGTGAATATATGAATATATCTGCATTTATATACTTATGTTTATATATATTATATATATATATATATATATATGTATACATGTATTCATACATGTATACATAAATATATCCAACTGAATATTTTCATTTACAGGTACATATACACACATGTGTACATATACTTGTACATATCAATGTACATACATACACACATATACACATACACATTCCTATATATGTACATATATATATACATATATATATACATACACATATACATCGGCATATACTGTATATGTACGTGTGTATGAACACATACATATATGCATATGCATATACATATAAATATACGTATACATATGCACATATATATACATATATACGTATGTATGCATATATATGTATACATATGTATATATATTCATATGCACTTTATGTATTTATAAAATTGTATGAATGTAATGTATAGTTTGGCAGGCTGGTATTGCACAAATATCATACGGAAATGTTGATGAATTTTGACCAATATAATAGACTGATGTACTATTAGCTCTCTTGAATAACTGAATTGTGTAGAAGTTCTTTTGTACAGCTTTAGAGAACAAGAGAAAGAGAGAGAAACAGGTAGATAGAGAGTAGATACTGAGGTAGTGAGAGAGAACGGGAGAGAATGTCGAAAATGCTTGAGTAAAAACATTATATATATATATATATATATATATATATATATATATATATATATATATATATATACATAAAACGAAAAGACTGCATCAATGGAAAGCCTTATTAAATGAGAGGAATATTCAAGTGAGAATGCAGGGGGAAATACGAGGACTTTAGGTGAAGTTCAACTCAAACAGTGACGCAATGAATGTGCGGGACGTACGAAGCCTGT
>NC_134804.1:51367459-51377459 GCF_046742065.1 Oratosquilla oratoria
AAATCCACCCCTCAACTTCTCAATGCTCTCGTGAGGGTTGCCTCCACGGCTTCTGATGGTTGTTACTGTATCAAAAGAAATAAAAAAAATATATATATTATGAAGAAGTACTTTAGATCATCAGAAAGTTTTGCCTATGTACGTGCGTGTGGGATCTGTGTATTCTGCTTCTGTATCTTCAAGCTTGTACAGCACCCGTAAATATGTTTACGATTTTGTGTGAGTGTGTATGCGTGTGTACAGTACGTGCGTGTACATATTAAAAATCGTGTGTGTCTGTGTGTATTTGTGTATATATGTACACGTGACTGTTTGTGTGCACGCAGGTGTACATGTATGTGTTGTATGTGTAGGGTTCAGTCAGTGTACATGTGTTCAAGCTTTTAATCATAAGATGACAAGCCTGTATATGTTTGCTCCCCATTGTTCTGTCTCCCCCTCACCTAGTGTAGGCATCCTCTAGCTCTCCTTGCCTCCCTTATTGTAGTCTCATCCCCACTGACCTTATAACATCCTCTTCTGAACCCAACCCGCACTTGTGAACTAGCTTTTGTAAAGTGAAGTTGTAGCAACAGCGAAGAAACAAAATGTTAATTATCACTTCGAAGCGTTCATGAATAACAAACGTTCATCTCCTTTGGGCACAAAATGAACATCATCTAAGCTACACATCATATTCATTGTTATTATCAATGATATAATGATTTTTGAGTGGTTGTGTTAGATTCAGTGTAATATAAAATATATAAATGTAAGATGATGATGTGTCGGAAGATTGTTGTTATTATTGTAAGGCATCCTTCCTCTCATTTTCTTTGGTAGACAAGGGGTAATTGATATTCGTACTTTAATTTGTCTTTTTTTTTCTCTTTCTTTTTTGGGTGACACTAGTATTTATCTGTATAAGGTTGTAAATGACTCGAATATTTTCCATTTCTATCCACTATAGGACTATCCTACGCATGAAAAGAACATGAATTACGTATAGTGATAGTTATAACTGAATAACACAGTAATGTACTACCTTCAAAGTCACCCCTTAACGTAGATCGAATCCATTTTCATTGACATTCCCACTTTCACTCATTTATATATTTTATCCTGAAATTGGTTTGTCACATGTTAAGACGTGCATTGAATGGTACATGTTCATTGGATAACTATTATGCAAGACTGTTGGTGTACCTAAACAACTAATTCACTCATTTTCATACCCAGTCCCCTTCCTTCTTTCCTTCCTCTCCTCCCTCCTTTCTTTCCTTCCTTCCCTCCCTCCTTTCTTTCCTTCCTTCCCTCCCTCCTTTCTTCCTTCCCTCCTTCCTTCTCCCTTCCTTTCATTCATTCTCCCTCTCTTCTTTCCTTCCCTCCTCCCTTGCTTCCATCTTTCCTCTCTTCCTTTCTACCTTTCTTACTTTCTTTGTTCCTTCCTTTCTCCTACAATTTTTCTTCAACCTCCCTTCCTTCCTGTTTTCCTTCCCTTCGTTTGTTTCATTTTTTCTTTGCACTCGACCATCCATCATTTTTTATCCTTTTCCTCCTTCTCCCATTTCTTCCCTCCGTCCTTTCTCCCTTCCTTCTTCCCACCGTCCTTTCTCCCTTTCTTATCTTTTCTCCCTTCCTTCTTCCCACCGTCCTTTCTCCCTTCCTTCTTCCCACCGTCCTTTCTCCCTTCCTTCTTCCCACCGTCCTTTCCCCCTTCCTTCTTTCCTCCTTTACTTCTTTTCTTCTTTCCCGAACTCACAGTCTTCCTCCATAACCCAAATTCTTTTCTATAAAACTTGCTCAATCCTTTTGGTTTCTGGTTTTGCATTTACTCCCTAGGTCTCTTTTTCTCTCTCTATTTCTCTCTTCTTGTTACATTTTATAGCTTCCTCCTCCCGCCGCATTCTGTTCCATTTCATTCTTTCACTCTAAATTCAATGGCTTAAAAATCAGCCTTCAATGACTCACTATCAAAATTGACAGGACTGCAAAGTTAAGGCAGAGAAACATCAGATATAATCTGTCCTTTATATCTACTTCACAAGTTTTTGTTTGTTATCATATCCTGTCACTTCATTATCATGTTTTGCTTTCAACCCAGATTAGACCTTTTCTCTGCTCATGTTTGAGACAAAACTAAATTAAATCCTATGATATGTTAGAGAACGTTCTTCTCAAACTCGTTTTCTCCTTTCCTCTTTCTCCGTAGCTCAACTTACTTCCTCTTCAGTCTTTACCACCTTCAAGATCTTCCTTTCTATCGGTCAAGATCCTCCTCGACAATTATGAAGATCCGCAAGTTACTCATGCTAGAGAACTCCACTCCTCCTGAATGTTCCTACAAACTGACAATCTATCCCTACCCATCAAGCTTCCTCTTCTACTTCATCTTTCTCTCTCCGTTTCTCATCTAGTATTCCGTTTTTCATCTCCCAACCTTGTTTCGTGTGTGCAATATGTGTTAATTTGATATATTTCGCCTCTGGAGCGAGTTCCATTGATATCTGCATTACATCGCCTTTGGCTTAGTCTATGAATCTTTGTAAGGTTTTCATCAACACTATATCTACCTCCTCTTTCACACTAACCATTCTCACGATATCGAAGACCTTCACTTTTACCCCACTGGTGCTGCCTAACACTTTCATGTTCATGTCTTTCACGTCTCGGAACTCCTTTCAATTTCGTGGCTTTCCTACCATTTAACGCCTTTATACATTTTTTGCTCTATCATTTTACCCTTACAACTTTTAAAACTTCTAGTGTCTTCATCTTAACCCTAGAGGTTCTTCACACTAACCTCTTTCACCCTATCCCTTGAAACGATATACCCTAAGACATTTCATACACCTTACATTTTTTTTATCTTTTAAACTTATTTCTCTTCAACACTGCCTCTTATATCCTCATCCTTCATCAGCCTTACCTCTTCTTTCTTCACAACCTCCCAGAACTCTCCCTCACTCTACCCTCCCTCCCTATCGTCCTCTTTGAAACAGTTACTTGATATCCAAGCTTCTTAGTGTATTGACAGGCAACCTCCACTTCTGTCCTTTTCGATTTACCAAATCCTGTGCCACCCGACGTCCTCTTTCTCCTTCTCCACCAACACTACTGTACATTCCAGGCATTCACACTCCCCTCTCATTACCTCCCACTCCTTCCAGTTACTCTTACTCCCTCCCAGATACTCCTACAACTCCCTCCCACAACTCCCTCCGCCCAACCTATTTAGCGGCGTGTCGTGGTGATTCATGTTCGAGTCTTTAAATAAAAACGACACTAACTACGGAAAAAGTTCCTTTCTCTGAAGTCGTGCCTTCCTCTGGCATCTGGAAAGTGTCGAAAAAAGAATGAAATAAGAAAGAAAAAAAAAAATTCAAGACAAGGTCAACTTGAAAGGCCGTAGTGTAGAGACAGAACTATAGAACCACGGATATTTCAATTCATAAGAAAAAAAAAATCCTTAAGTGCTCATGCTTATGCAGCTCAAAAACGTCAAGGTTTCTAAACAAGGATAATGATTTAATTCATTTCGCAAAATAGGTTGGTGTCCCTGCCTGTTTGTTCTCAGAATGGAATATCGGTTTTGTGAAAAAAAAACTACTACATAATAGATCTAAATTGAGTAATAAATGACAAAAATATACTTGAACAGCTCTGATAAGGGTCGGTAATGGACTTCACCTGATTATCATCCATTTTGATAAAAGAAAATCTTTAAGAATACTTGTGTACACTACGGTTAACCATTTACATAAACAATACCATTGCATTAAAACGACAAGCAGGATTACCAACCTATTCTGTGCAATGCTGCCAGAGGTTCGGTGTTTCCTCTCTCACACTACGGCTGAGCAACCCGCAGGGTAGTTGTAATCATTGTCAATTCAAGACGAAAATGAACTTGTCTTAACACTAATACCAGAAAGAACAGAGTAACCCAGATCATTAGAAAGCACATGGAACAACTACCATCTAACCTGCATATACAAGAGTACAGAGTTCACTAAAAAAGAAAAAATGCAGAAGATAAACGAGTAAACACGATTGGTTCTAATGAAATAATAACACATTAAGCAAAGGAATGCAGATGGAAAAATAAAATCAATATCTAAAAAACTGAGAGTACAATAAAACTACCAAAAAGAGTAAAAACAAACAAAAAAGGAACAATGGGTCACAAAGACGGTATAAATAAGAATATAATTGAAGAAAAAATTAAACAAAACAAAGGCTAGGCTTCATGAATATAAGAAAATATTGATTCTACAACTCCATACGGTAATCAAAAGGTAAGTAGGAAATCTAAAGCCTAGTTGACACGGAGCTAGTTAAGAAGTCACTAGCGACTTGTAAACTACCTGTCTACTTGCCCAACGTCAACGGAAAGCTATACTTCTGCCATTATCTGCTGACCCATAGGATGTGGCCGGCAAAACCAGCAGTGCTGCCACGTCTAAACCATCTCAAAAGAAAACGGGGGAGACACCGTTTTCTTTATATTTGCATGTATGACCGGTATAATTAATGAGGCTACAAGCGGTCCGAAGACCCGCACTCAGCTTCTCTATGTAATTACTACACCCGCCAACCCCACGGAAATTCCTTGGTCGGGAGCCGGGGCAACGTCGCCTGACCTGAGATGCCACATCGTTTAATAAGCCTCCTCTTTTCTTTACATATATAACAATTACTCATATCACCTACCATTTAATGAAAAAATCAATATGCATTTAGAATATTCCGTGTTAACATACTCGGGGTAGTGAACAGCTTCCGGTATATGCTGAATGTTTTGATTCAGTACGTGACAACACGGCAGACAACACCTTGTGGGTCACGAGATAATGGAAATAGTATAGTCAACTTGCCTCCAAACTATCCTAGTGTCAACACTTACCTGCCGGGTAAGTTAACTTGCATCTAGCAGTTACTAAGACTAGCCCCGTGTCAACGCGGGTTAACACTGAACACTTTCATCAAGGTGGCAAGCTTTTAGAAACTTATTCTTGGTAAAGTCAAACTATCATAAACTCACCATCCTACTCCTACAAAATGGGACATGAGAAACCCCTGGTAGGGCAAAGCCCTGTCAGTTTCGGTGAGCGTTTTTTTGTTTTTTGTTTTTTGTTTTTTAAGACATGTCTTTGTCGGAGCTAGACGTTTCCTGGCCTACCTTCCACAAATGCATGCAAAATCCGCAAATATTGTCCCGATATGTAATCCTCGTAAGTGACAATCACCGAGAGCAGGTGGAATAAGACAGGGAGCTTCCCACTTACAAGTTGGAATTAGATTTGAAAACATAAAGTTTAAGCTTTTACGGTGTCCATCATATAAAACCGCTTAAAATTATCCAAAGAAAAATATACAGAATGTGGCCGTTTAAAAGGATGAATTGTTAGGCCTCATTTATTATGTGAAAAAAGCATAATCATTCTTTGTTCTTAAAGGTACGTTTTCCTCGGTGATATTATTAGCCTACCATAGCCAATGGCGGGTGACCCACGTCCTACTACCTGGCATCATATTTAGGTAAGCGTGTTGGTTTTAGGCTCGGTTAAAATGATCTTCCTCGTACTTTGCAGTTCCAAGGAAAACGGCCCAATTCAGAAACAAAGAATCAGTGTTCAAGACGACGGTTGTTTGATGATCATCATTGAGCCATGAACAATCATCGTTGAGCGATGATCGCACCGAGCAGAACGTTCCTTAATTAGGAAATCATACGAGCACTTACATACTAGTAGTTATTTCAATGAAAGGCTACACGACCGATGCTGTACGCTTAGCTTTGATCCCGAATCATGAATACTAAAGCCACTGTTTGATCTCTAAAGCCACTGGCGATTGCCTCTTGTTTCAGATGTCTACGTAAAGAGGTTATCACATTGGGGTATTTTCCCTCCAACCTTCGATTAGCCGGCAGTACTACCCACCTCCAGAACTTTTTTCCGCCATAAAATCGCTATGCCAAACTGTTTTGTTTTCTCAACAATAATATATAGACGCTGAAGGTAAATTATTTTCCTCCAGCATATCAGATTCCGAAAGCTGCGGACTGCAAATCCCCAACAGTCGGAGGAAAATTAGTCCAATGTGATAACGCCTTAAATAGGGCAAAAGTCACTGAATCGGCTGCAACAAAGTTCTTTTTGACTTAAACTCTTCACATTAAGGGCATTCATACGTTCTATCTGCAACTCAATGGAATTCTTATAGTATTTCACCTTCTTAGATATGACACCAAATCTCAACTGAGCATCTCTACATCAATGCGGCCCAGAATTATGTGCCACGTAGGATGCCTGCGACATGGCCCTTACACTGATTTCTGGCCCATGAGATGGGTGTATTGGATAACCAGATGGATAACAAATAAGTAATATAAATAAATATATAAATAATGCATGGGAAATCCACACATCACCGGAAAAACAAGTAATTTAGAGGCACTATGTCATGTGCATGAATCAATAAATAGTTCATTATAATGAGCTGGAAACATACCCAGGTGGGGAGTCGATTCACTGAAACACCAGCTCCAATCCCCACGGCTGTTCCGAGCAAGTCCGCATACAGCCTCCCTTCCCATTTTAAACAGTTCTCGGCAAGATCGGTCAACTTGTTTTTGCTATGAATTCTGTAGTCGAATTCTCTGCTTTCTCCACCAAGGGTTGACTATTTTGGAGATCATCCTGTGAGTGGGATCAACATAAAGGAAGAGTGCCACATGTAACATTACGCGAAATTTACTTGGGCTTAGGTGACGAGGGAGTGAATAAGACTCCAATGGGTTGCTGGATTTTATTCTGGTTAGTACGAGTGTCGACCTAGGCTTGGTCGGACTCCGAGGCTGCCCTAACTGCGAAAGTGACCGCGGGCCTTGGGTCGCGCACCGCTGGTTACAAGTACAGAAGAAAACTGCCTATGGAGACCAAAGCCTGTCTCCTTATATATCACCCTGCGTACCGAAAGGTAGCGAAGGACCCAGCCTCGCGGGAACATGGCTCAGAAGGGCCATGGTTGTGCTTTCATGAGGATACAAATGCATGTAGTACAAGCGTAATATGAACTAACCTACACAATAGTAATACAAGGCCGAAGGCCAGCTGTTTCTACACCACGTGTACCTTCCTTGTCCATCCCATTTCTGCAGCGGCTATACTATAAGCCAAAATATCGCGTAGAAGCACATGTGGGGGACTCTGTTCACCACACACATGCTCATAGCTCCGAAGGTGACTTTCACAAGTCATATTAGTAACATGTCTTGACTTCACCGTTCGAAACAGTCGTTGGTTTGATACAGGGTCATCCCAGTGATACTCAATGAGCCTCCAAAGGCTCTTGAACCCAGAGATGTAGATATATCTCTTTATGTCAGCATTCAGTGTGCATGTTTTGCAATGGCATCGACAAATCTGGCCAGTACTCAACATATGGAGATGTTGAAAAACGTTCGGGCAAGGACACACCCCAGTCTCAATCATGAATTGATAAGAACCCGGGCAGGCCTTCTCCACACTTAACAGTATTACTTCCCAAAGTGTAAATCAGACACCAGAAAAATAATTCTAACAGAGATCCCACGGATTCACAGAAGATCCTGAAATCAAAATAGATTGCAAGCAACCTCTGTTGAAACCCATGTCAACACTCAACAGGAACTGGTAGGATCCGATCAACTATTGACTTCCCGAGCATGAACACACACTGTTCATGGCTGTGGGACTTAAATGTAAACAAACCAGTGCCAACAACAGATAATCGATCACCTTGTTATGAGCACTGGACAATGTAATACCACGGTAATTTTTGCAGTCCTGTAAGCCCCCTTTCTCCTTTATCATAGAGACGACCTTTTCGTGTCAAAGAAATGGTACCAAGCTGTTATACGGCAGGTAACACTGCATACAACCTAAGGATCATAGCCTCTCCGGCTTTCAACAACTCCGCTTTGACGTTGCAGACGCCAGCCGTCTTTCCATCCTTTAACTTAACCAAATCGTCTCTGACCTCACTCAGAGAGGGTGAAGCTTTACCTATTGGTGGATTGGCAGCCAGGGGAACATGGTCGTTCGGAGGGTCAGATATGTGAAGCTGTTCAAAGTACTCAGCCCTGCGAGAACTACATTCCTCAACGTCTGCCACCAGATGCTCTTGGCTGTAGGGAGAGTACTCACCTAATTCAGATTTTGATCGATGGTTCATGTGAACTCATCAAGCATGTGTAAGTTAATTTGCTTTGAAATGGCACACAACTTCCTTGGCGATTCTCCCGACCTTGGATACGCTCCTTCTCAGCTTTCAGATTTCAGGATACTTATGGGCGTCAAGCAGTTGGAATCGATTACAGATTCCTACCGCTTACTCCTAGCTACACACAGCATCCCTGAGCTTCTCCAGATGAATTCCAGGTGAGTAACAATTCAGGATTCTCGTGGACTTGAAACGCATTCTTATTGATGCGACCACAAATCTCTGATCGGTTCCAAAGAACTCAACACTCCAGTAAGACCAGTTTCTCTGCAGGATCTTCTGATAAGTGCTAAAATGCATGTGATCGATTTTAATTTCCACACCTCTAGTACTGATATATCAATTCCAATGGTATTGCTTTCGTCTTTGAAATCAGTAACTAGTAATTTTCAAACCTCAGAACTTTGTAAAATTCATGGGTGAACTGGGAGTGTGCCTGGTTCTAGAGCCAACAAGATTCTAAATGTGGTGGCACATTAGGATAGCATGCTACTTGCTTTTGCTTCTTCGCCTGGGTGAAAACGACTTCGGTTACAATTACGAATTTTGGCCAACGGTATTAATGCCAGAGGCCAAAAAGTGAATACTGGGTGAAAAGGCCCAAATTTGGAGGGGTGTCACCGCAACGCCTTTAGGCTCAGGCTGCTCATGTCTACCTTGCTGTGCATTGTGTCCGACTCTCTTCCTGTGGGGCAAGTTTGGACCAAATCGTTCACCTTCGGATTTTCGGCTAAATTCATGGGGTTAATCCTTTGAATTTTTTTGGATTTTGTGTCATTTTGGTCACCTGCTCCGATTTACTCGGCATCTGACCCACAAGCCAATGATGTCTCTCCATACACAAGGAGCTTAGATGAGAGGGCAACAATGGATGCTGTCTACCTCGCCGTGCCATCTGGACGACTCTCTCACTCTTGGGTAAGTTTGAGCCAAATGGGAGACATGACGAATTTCGGCCAAATACGTGGTAATTTGAATCCTTTGGTAATTTAAGGGTCATTTTGGCTACTTGCCCCGATTGGGTCACCACCTCAGTCATAGATCGAGGGCCACCAGGGCTCTTGCGGATCGCACTTAGATGCTGCTCAGGATAAAGGTACGGGCGCCATGAGGCGGAAATGAGAGGGGAAAAAAACACAAACACACAGAAATTTGGCAGTTCGCCACGACCTCGCCATTGGGCCCAGGTTCCCCCTGTCTACCTCGCCGTGCCATCTGGACGACTCCCTCCCTCTTGTCTAACATTCGTACTCTAGGTTTAACTTGTTTCGTCATTCAGCGTCTCTACGGTATATGACACAAGAATAATTTGACATTTGGAAATTTATAAATAAAAAAAAAATGTGACCGAAGTAGTTTCTTCTCTAACAAAGTAGCAAAAGCAAGTAGCATGCTAGTGAGAAATGCTTAGTGTGATGCCACCTTTAGAAAGTCACTCCGAACAAGAAAGTCCTCTACGTCCCCCTAATTTCATCAGTGGAATACACTCTATCCCTGTCTTCTATTTCTGATTGCTTTGGCTCCCATCAGTCACTGATTTAGATGATGAACTAATCTTCAACTTTGCTATCCTGAATGACCTTACCCGTATTCCTGTCTTGGAGTTAGATCTAGGATTCTAGATTTCTTCCTTACTACTCATCCTTAGTTTCATTGTGTTAGAATATTCTTTCATTTGGGTAATTTTAATTATATCCTCATTTCTAAATTCTTTGGTAAATCGGCGCCGTTTTTTTAAGACACACACGCACAC
>NC_134804.1:51379959-51382459 GCF_046742065.1 Oratosquilla oratoria
ACAACCATTGTTATGAAAAAAAAAAAAACGGATAAAAACACTGATGGTGATTATGATTAACGTCGCCAAACTTCCCATATCAGAAGGCTAGGACGGTGCCTCTTACAGAGGACTTTGTAGCGTGGAATTTAATAAACCATGCCATTGGTCCAACTCGCCGGTGTCAGGGTTCGAACCACCATCACCTTGACCTCCACCCCAAATTACGACGCCCTAACCCGCTCGGCCAGTGAGCATTCTTAGATCATAAGATTTCATAAAAGGAATTTTTCTAAGATTCTATTTCTATGTAACTTTTTTCATAGTACACATAAATAACAGACACTATGGGCTTATGGCTCCAACCAAATTTACTGTTGACACGGAAGAAGAACTGATCAATCAAGAAAACTGAATCATGCTGGCCCGGGTATGACTGGTAACAGTTAACACATGTAAGCGTTATGTAACGCACTTAGATACTTGTACAACTATAAGCTAAGAATGAATAACACTTTCTGCTTTAGTGCAAAGTCGTCATATGTATAAGAGGAGACGATTCTGTTCAGTTCTGGGACGAATTGGGTCAAAGGGGATATCAGTTAATTGATACCACCGTTATCAGGCAAAACAAAAATGGATGCTGCTGCTCCTGCTGCTGCTGCTGCTGCTGATGATGATGGTGGTGGTTATGGTGATGATGATGATGGTGGTTATGGTGATGATGATGATGATGATGATTATGACGACGACGACGACGACGACGACGACGACGACGATGATGATTCATTCAGTTTAACGTTGGACCTCCCTCTGTCAGAAGGCTAGGACGGTGCCCTGTACAGAAAGCTTTGTAGCGTGGAATCTAATAAACCATGCCCTTGGTCCAACTCGCTGGCAAAAGAGTTTGAACTGCCATCACCTCGACCTCCACCGCAAGTAGCGACGCTCTAATCCGCTCGGCCAGCGTTGGGAAAGGGGTTCATTAAAAGCTTTTTGTGTTTGTAAAACAAATCTGTGTAACCTAATTATCATCATCTTTGTGCCTGAGAGAAAATACTCGTAATTAAAAATGTGGATATGCAAACGTGAACGATCTAATTTCGCAAGTCTTTCACAATGTCAAAACACGAAAACCGACGAGATTTTTCGATCTACGTTACGAGATCGCGTGCTCAAAGAGTAACAATAAAATAAACAAACACACGCACGAGCAAACAACAATCAACTGACACAAGATATTGTTCACGTGTTTATCCAATTGCATCTTAAAACCTGAAACCGAATCTTATATGGATGACTAGTCATTCACATTTTGAGTATTCTATCTTTATTTCTTCTTCTTCTTCTGCATCTTGTCTGGATTTGGACTGAAAAGTCTTTTGACTTGACATCGTAAACCAATGTAGAACAGTTCAAAAGACATCTTCAGTTACAAGCTGTTCTTATAAACATGCAAATGAACGTTTATTTCTTCTACCGTACCTTGTCTGCCTTTGGACTGAAAAGTCTTTTGACTTGTCATTGTAAACCAATGTAGCACACTTCAAAAGACATCTTCAATTACAAGCTGTTCTTATAAACACGCAAATGAAATAGATATGCAAGGAGAGTTATATAAATTTGGTTATACAAATATTCTTTGAGGTAGCGCTTCTGGGAGTGTATGTAAAGGAAATGTGGGTATATGTATCGACTGGAGGGCATACATGAATTTGTAGCAGACAGCGAAGATCCAACAACTATAGTCACCCCTTAATCACATCCAAATAAACGTTCAAGAATATCTATCACAATTAACTTGCTTCCTTACTCCCTTCTGTCTCCTTTTGTTGATTCTAGGCTGGCCATCTAGATTCACAAATTATGTTTCACCAACACTAGTAGTTATCTACACTTCCAGCAACATATAGGAACTACAAATGGTGATTCTGTAACAACTTCATGTACACGAGAAAGTGTTATGAAATGTGTATGATAAAAAAAGAAGAAAAAAAAAACGAGCAAGTGAGTCTGCCCATCTTTCATAACTCTTACTTCCTTCCATTTCACTCTTTACTTCGATTAAACCCCAAAACCCCCCCTTCCCTCCCATTCCACAATCTTATCTATCCTGTCCTCTAACTGTATGATAAAACGTCATAACCAACCGAGCCCCACACCTATCATAGCTCTAACTTCCTTCCATTTCGTTCTTTCCTTCCACTGACCCTCCAAATTCCCCTTAGTTCTGTATATTTCGATCACTAACTGTGATCCTCTTAAGCAGAATAGGTAGGAGCTGCTGTATACGTTAAGGTATATCTAAATATATAATGTATATCTATTAAACTAAACTTGATATGGAAGCCTAGATGATAAGTTATATATGGAGAAATGGGTGTGAAAAGGACCTGGGTCTTAATCAGTTTGATTTTTGACTCGTTTCGTTACATACTTTTTCAAAGGCATGATGTATACGTTATGATAGATATGTATGTTATAAGATATCTATATATGATATATATAATATATCTATGTT
>NC_134804.1:51387459-51432459 GCF_046742065.1 Oratosquilla oratoria
AATTACAAACAACACGTGATTCACAAAATGTGCAAGTAACCACTAGGAAAATGAGAACTTGGTGACCGAACATTTTCGTCTATTTAAGACATCTTCAGAGGTACAATAAGAAACAAGAGAAATAAGGGCATTATATACATACAGCGGACTTTTCTTAGTTTCTTTAATGGTCTATGTATATAATATCCTTATTTCTCTTATTTGTATTGTACCTCTAAAGATGTCTTAACAGACGAAAACGTTCAGTCACCAAGTTCTCATTTTCCTACTGGTTACTTGAATACATACGTACATATGTATATACACAAGTATCACACAACACTCGTGACTACACCGATATGCTGAACACTACAGGGAAAAGAACAATTCTTGGAATCCGAGCGCTTTCGTGATATTTTCACATCTTCAAGGATTACTATAGATTCTATTGTAATCCTTGAAGATATGAAAATATCACGAAAGCGCTCGGATTCCAATTTTCCCCCCTGTGATGTTCAGCATACATACATATATACACACACACACATATATATATATATATATACATATATATATACATATATATATATATATACTGTATATATATATATATATATATATCTTATATACGTATGTATACATATTCATACACATAATCACATGTTTATAAACAAAAAAAGAAGAGGTCATATCTCGTTTTACTGAAGGTGTAACCATCACACCGCAGCGTCTGAAATGTCAGCAACCTTACTCACTTCTGAAATTGAAGAACGAATATAGAGACCAGCCACATCCAGTTGATCAGAGCGCAGTTATCGAAAGCCAACATCAACTAAACACCGAAACACTTTTAGAGACGTGTAATCACGACGTTAGCAACAAGGACAGAAACTAAAGTTTTGAAAGATACAGGAATAACAAAAGAAATTGTGTAGTTGAATGTTATTTTATGAAAATTTTATTGATAATGCCGATGTTACTACGATATATATATATATATATATATATATATATATATATATATATATATATATTATATATATATAATTATATATATATATATATATATATATATATATATATATATATACCGACAAATATTAGTGCATATTTACATACGGGTATATTCATATACACATGAATTCGTCCATGTATATGCGTACATACATACATACAAACATACATATATACATACATATATGTAATCTTACTTTACACACACACACATCTGCATACTATATATATATATATATATATATATATATATATATATATATATACATACATATATATATACATAAATATATATTATACTATATATATATATATTATACATATATATATATATACATAAATATATTATATGTATATACATATATATATACATAAATATATATATTATATATACATATATATATATATATATATATATATATGTATATTATATATATATACATATATATACATAAATATATATATTATATATATATACATATATATACATAAATATACATTATATATATATATATTATATATATATATATATATATATATATATACATATATATATAAATATATATATATATATATATATATATATATATATATATATAAACACACAAATAAATATCTATGTGCATGTTTGCACGTACATACGAGCATCCGACCTAGTTATTGACGAAAAGGTCTCCTGTCGGCATCCTCATCCTTTGTAATTATTTTATGTACGAATATGTGGAAATGTGTTAATGTGTATACGTGTATGTATGGGTGTGTATTTTTGCATGTGCATGCATGTAATTATATGTGTATACGTATAAATTACGTATGTACAGTATATATGTAAGTGTGTATGTATTTGTGGGTGTATATGTATGTATGTATGCGTGTATGTATATGTGTATGCACACAAATGTACGTATGTATATATGTATGTGTTTATGTATTTGTGCGTGTGTATGTATGTGTGTATGCGTGGATTGTGTATGTGTTTATGTATTTGTGCGTGTGTATGCGTGTGTATTTGTGGGTGTATATGTATGTATGTATGCGTGTATGTATATGTGTATGCACACAAATGTACGTATGTATATGTGTATGTGTTTATGTATTTGTGCGTGTGTATGAATGTGTGTATGAATGTGTGTATGCGTGTATTGTGTATGCATGTATGTGTGCGGGTTTGGTTGTGGGGGTAGGTAATGACAAGCGTCCGGGGCTTGAGGTTGTGTGTGCATTTCTATGTGGTTAAAGTAGAAAAAAATAAAATAAAAGTAAATGAATAAACAAATAAACAAATAAATAAATAAATAAGATGAAAAATAAACAAATGAAATAAAACTGTCAGCATTCCTCAGTCTTTGTTTATTCGCCAAAAGAAAAACATAAACTTATAAAACAAATTACGATCACCTCAAGTGGAGTGTAGAAGCAGAATTTCCTTTTTTTCATTTCCTAGTTTTTATATTACGCGGCCGGAGAACAGAAGAGTAATAAAGAGAATGTGGAACAGGAGGATCAGAAAGGATAAGACGAAGAAGAGGGTGGGGAAGTGGTGGAGGTTGATGAGAGGAGGAGAAGGTGAAGTGGAGGAGGAGGAGGTTGATGAGAGGAGAGAGGATGGGGAAGTGGAGGAGGAGGTTGATAAGAGGAGAGGAAGGGGAAGTGGAGGAGGAGGTTGATGAGAGGAGAGAGGATGGGGAAGTGGATGAGGAGGGTGATGGGAGGAGAGAGGATGGGGAGGTGGAGGAGGAGGCTGAGGAGAGGAGAGAAGATGGGGAATAGAAGAGAATTGCAAAGAGGAGAGTTAGTTGGTCAGGTTAAAGTCTGTACTCAGAGATCTTTGCAGAGGACCAGATGACTTGCTTCAGGGTCGTTTGTGTGTGGAAGTGCCCGTAGGATACAACCCAAATAGTTACTGTAATGATAACCACCATGCCGGAAGACACTTTGGGTTTATTACGCTATTGTAATTAAGCAGGAATTTATTGTAAATTCATGAAAACAAATGAGTAATAATACGAACAGGCCCTTTGTTTACGTGGCATTTAAGGTCAAATTGCTTGTGTGGTCTGCAGTCAGCCCTGTCCCGGGTAGAAACGACCTAAGTGGACTTAAATAATATAGAACTTAAGATTGTCTAGATGTAACACTTGCATCTTGTAATCTAGTAATAGGCTAGGCAGGATTTACTCTGCTTTTATTACACATAAACACACAAGCAAGATTACACACAGGCGGAGGCGCACGCACGCACGCACACACAGACACACACACACACACACAAACACACACACGACTCGATGGCGCAGTTGTAGCGTTCGCGGCGACCACTACGGCGGTCCGGGTTCGAATCCCGCCCTGGGCTGAAATAATTTAGCTGTCGATCACGAGCCCAACACGTGATATTCTTTGCAAACTACTGCAGTGAAATAAGAACTATCTACAGCGATTCTAATGTCGATTAACTCATTGGTTATTTCACATATTAAATTAAATGATTCATCAATATACATAAACAAAAGCCATTGATAGATATTTTAATTGATTGGTTGAAGGGTACTACTATAGCACTGTAGTCCTTTGCTGAGTTGAAAGTTGATTAATTCCACATGGGAACGAGGTCGTTCTTGCATTTCATCTATGTCCTGATGATTTAACTCACTTGTGTGGATGTGCTGTGTTTTGCGACATTACCTCTTACCCAGGGCAGGGGACAAGATGCAGGGATGACCCGTCATCCAGGAGGTGCCAAGATAAGAAGGAGGGAAGAAGGTAGAGGAGTATGTTTTGAATGGAATGGGTGGGAGTGATTTTTATGCCTTGTTTTTTTGGCTACCTCCCGTGTAAGGGGGAAAAAGCCTTTGGTGTGTATATATATAATATATATATATATATATATATATATATATGTATATATATATATATATATTGTCAGTGTCTTTGGGCAGGAGTTTTTCTCCAATACATGTTTCATTAAAAGTGATGGCTAGTTGTGCATTAATAATTTTCTTAAAGGTATTTTCCATATACCTTATTATGGATTTGTGTTCCTTAGGAAGGAAATGTATATATATATATATATATATATATATATATATATATATATAGTGTGTGTGTGTGTGTGTGTGTGTGTGTGTGTGTGTGTGTGTGTGTGTGTGTGTGTGTGTGTGTGTGTGTGTGTGTGTTTATCTGGCTAGTTTTTCATTATCAAAACATGGTTATCTCTAATCTATCTACTTATACAATTCATTTATCCCTTACTACATCTATTAGCCTTCTGTAGTCACTTATCGAATCTTTTTTGGGCTTGTTCTACATCATCATTTCTTTTTAGAAAACAAGTTGAGGCGATTTTTGTTCGTTTCCATGTGACTCGTTTTTGATATCTGGAATCCATTTAGCATCAGGTCTGGTTTTTTGGGGTCTGTCACTGTCTTCAACGAGATTAGGATGTCATGCGGAAGCAACATATTCCAGATACGGACAGACTAATGATCTTTGCGATTGTTTAAGGAGTCTTGGACTTTTTCAGTCAAAAGACCGTGCTATCAGTTCTAAATTCCTACTCGGTTCTACGTGGAAGGTATGTAATGAACAGTGATGCTAGCGATTACTCCGTGAATCTTTATGTCCCCTCTCTCTCTCTCTCTCTCTCTCTCTCTCTCTCTCTCTCTCTCTCTCTCTCTCTCTCTCTCTCTCTCTCTCTAAAAAACACAATAATAATAGTGATAATGATAATAATAATGATAATGATAATAAAAATATAAATAAACATATTAATAAAATATTAATAAAATATTAATAAAATAATAACAAAATAAAGTGATGATGATGATGATGATGATGATGATGATGATGATGATGATGATTTTTAGTCACGTTTGATGGCCCCCTGTATATGACTGTATATCATAAGAAAGTTTAGATACAGGAGACTTCAACCCCTAACCTGTATCATTTATATACAGTCTGAGGAGAAGTGCCTTAGGAGCAGAACCCCGGGAGGAATCTCCTCGTCTCATCTTTCCAGCTAAAAGCTTTTTCTTGCCATTCAAAATATGATTCCTTAGTTTATTTCTCATTCAACTTAGCAATTCACCTCCAACTTCTACTCTTCCTCCTCTTCTTCCTCTTTTTATTTTCTGAAAGTTCTCCTATGAAACCCTCACCCTTCTCCATCCTCCTCCTCCTCCTCCTCCTCTTTTTCTGCAACATCTCCTTCCTTTTTGCATCCTTCCCTCTTCCTTCTTCTCCTCCTCCTCCTCTTCCTCTTTTTTCTTAACCTCTCATACCATTATCTCCCTACACCTCTTCCTCCTCCTCCTCTTCCTCTTTTTTCTTAACCTCTCATACCATTATCTCCCTACACCTCTTCCTCCTCCTCCTCTTCCTCTTTTTTCTTAACCTCTCATACCACTGTCTCCCTGCACCTCTTCCTCCTCCTCTTCCTCTTTTTTCTTAACCTCTCATACCATTATCTCCCTGCACCTCTTCCTCCTCCTCCTCCTCCTCCTCTTCCTCTTTTTTCTTAACCTCTCATACCATTATCTTCCTGTACCTCTTCCTCCTCCTCTTCCTCTTTTTTCTTAACCTCTCATACCACTGTCTCCCTGCACCTCTTTCTCCTCCTCCTCTCCCCTTCCTCCTCTTCCTCTTTTTTCTTAACCTCTCATACCATTCTCCCTACACCTCTTCCTCCTCGTTTCTTCCTCCTCTTCCTCTTTTTTCTTAACCTCTCATACCATTATCTCCCTGCACCTCTTCCTCCTCCTCCTCCTCCTTTTTTTCTGCAGCTTCCCCTCCCATTCTTCCCCCCCCCCCACCCCCACTTACTTCTCCTCTGTCTCTCCTGCGGCTTCCGACCCGGGGGCCCCCCGCAAGAAGTTCTTGCTTTTACACATAATTGGCAGCTGGAAGAGCCGCAACAAATACCGCCCAGTAGCTTCTCAACTCCGGTGGTCTCTCTCTCTCTCTCTCTCGTTCTCTTCACCCCAGCATCCTTCTCTCTCTCTCTCTCTCTCTCTCTCTTTCTCTCTAACTCTCTTCACCCTAGCATCCTTTCTCTCTCTCTCTCTCTTTCTCTCTCGCTCTCTTCACCCCAGCATCCTTCTCTCTCTCTCTCTTTCACCCCAGCATCCTTCTCTCTCTCTCTCTCTCTCTCTCTCATTCCACTATCTATTCACAATCTCATCTTAATTGTCCTCCTCCTCCTACTCTTTCTCCTTCTCCTCCTCCTCTAGATCCCTCTCCTCCTCATCATCCTTCTCCTCCTCCTCCTCTTCCTCTCCTCATTTCTCACCCAATCCTCCTCCTTCTCCTCCTCCTCATCCTTCTCCTCCTCCTCTTCATCCCTCTCCTCCTGCTCCTCCTCCTTCTCCTCCTCCTCTTCATCCCTCTCCTCCTCCTCCTCCTTCTCCTCCTCCTCCTCTTCCTCTTCTCATTTCTCACCCAATCCTCCTCCTTTTCCTCCTCCTCCTCCTTCTCCTCCTCTTCTTATTTATCACCCAATCCTCCTCCTACTGTCATCTACCTCCCTCTTTTACCCCTTAATCTCTCTCTTTTTCCTTGTCCTCCTCTTTTATTTCTCATCCATTTCTCAATCTATCCTCACCTTCCTCCTTCCTCCACTCATTACTCTTCCTCCTCACTTCAGTTCTCTTCATTTGTTGACTTCGACTTCGTTTTCTTTTTCTGAACTCTTCTTTGAGTTCCACTTTGTTATCTGGATATACCATCTCTTTTATTAAACCAATCTAACATACATCTTAGCGTTTATTCAACCAATATGACTATTTTTATTACTAGGTTCAATTTGAAGTAATATATAGAAACAAAGTTAATAATAGAGAGACTAAAATATTCTTCAGTTCAGCTGTCTTGACTATATGTGCTTGTTACATATAAGAGGTCTGATACACTTTACGTCAACAAAACCTCAATTTCTTTAACTTTTTGTTTTATTATTTTTTATCTTGATTTTTCAACCACATTTGGTACTTTTTCATGATGCTTTTCTTTTCCACCTTCTTATCTTCGCTTGTGATTCTTTTTATTGTTTTACAAGAATTGTACCATACCATGTCTAACTTATTTCCTAAATTCATACTTACTACCACTAATATTTCATGATTTTTCACTCTATAATGTGTTTTACAAGAATTGCACTATACCATGTCTACCTTAATTCCTAAATTCATATATTTACTACCACTAATATTTCATAATTTTTCACTCTTTAATCTTTATGTAGTCCAAGTTCATCTCCCACTCAAATCTTTCGCCTCTTTTTTCTTCCTTCTCTCTTTCCCTTAATATTTCTCTTTTTCTTTTTGCCTCTGCTGTTCACCTCTTCATTAGCCTATCCTCGTTTCTTCCGCTTTTTCTTTTATTCCTTCCTTTCCATGTTAATTCCTTACTCCTTCCTTTCCATGTTAATTCCTTACTCCTTCCTTTCCATGTTAATTCTTTACTCCTTCCTTTCCATGTTAATTCTTTACTCCTTCCTTTCCATGTTAATTCTTTACTCCTTCCTTTCCATGTTAATTCTTTACTCCTTCCTTTCCATGTTAATTCTCTACTCCTTCCTTTCCATGTTAATTCTTTACTCCTTCCTTTCCATGTTAATTCTCTACTCCTTCCTTTCCATGTTAATTCTCTACTCCTTCCTTTCCATGTTAATTCTTTACTCCTTCCTTTCCATGTTAATTCATTACTCCTTCCTTTCCAAAGTAATTCTTTACTCCTTCCTTTCCATGTTAATTCTTTACTCCTTCCTTTCCATGTTAATTCTTTAATCCCTCCTTTCCATGTTAATTCTCTACTCCTTCCTTTCCATGTTAATTCTCTACTCCTTCCTTTCCATGTTAATTCTCTACTCCTTCCTTTCCATGTTAATTCTTTACTCCTTCCTTTCCATGTTAATTCCTTACTCCTACCTTTCCATGTTAATTCTTTAGTCCTTCCTTTCCATGTTAATTCTTTACTCCTTCCAGTCCATGTTAATTCTTTACTCCTTCCTTTCCATGTTAATTCTTTACTCCTTCCTTTCCATGTTAATTCTTTACTCCTTCCTTTCCATGTTAATTCTTTACTCCTTCCTTTCCATGTTAATTCTCTACTCCTTCCTTTCCATGTTAATTCTTTACTCCTTCCTTTCCATGTTAATTCTTTACTCCTTCCTTTCCATGTTAATTCTTTACTCCTTCCTTTCCATGTTAATTCTTTACTCCTTCCTTTCCATGTTAATTCTTTACTCCTTCCTTTCCATGTTAATTCTTTACTCCTTCCTTTCCATGTTAATTCTTTACTCCTTCCTTTCCATGTTAATTCTTTACTCCTTCCTTTCCATGTTAATTCTTTACTCCTTCCTTTCCATGTTAATTCTTTACTCCTTCCTTTCCATGTTAATTCTTTACTCCTTCCTTTCCATGTTAATTCTCTACTCCTTCCTTTCCATGTTAATTCTTTACTCCCTCCTTTCCATGTTAATTCTTTACTCCTTCCTTTCCATGTTAATTTTTTACTCCTTCCTTTCCATGTTAATTCCTTACTCCTTCCTTTACATGTTAATTCTTTACTCCTTCCTTTCCATGTTCATTCTTTACTCCTTCCTTTCCATGTTAATCCTTTACTCCTTCCTTTCCATGTTAATTCTTTACTCCTTCCTTTCCATGTTAATTCTTTACCTAACACCTGAACATATGTAGGATTCACTGGGACTGTCTCTGTCATTAGTAGTGTCGTACTTCTATCCTGGATTTGTTTTCTTCTTTGAAACTTTTATCCATGAATGTATGAAGGACAGGTACAATTTACCGCAATTCGCATACGTGTGTTTCACTACTTTGATTTCTCTTTGTTTCTTCTTCTTTTTCTCCTTCCTCTTTTTCTCCATTTTTTCTCTTTGTTTCTCCTTCTTCCTCTTCTCCGCCTCCTCATCCTCCTTCTTCTTCTCCTCCTCCTCCTCCTTCTCCTCCTCCTCTTTCTTCCTCTCCTTCACCCTCTCCTCCTTTTCCTTCTTCTTTTCCTTTTCCTTCTTCTTCCTCGCTTTCTCATCCGTCTTCCTCCTTTTTCTCCTTCTCCTCGCTCTTCCTTTTTTTCTTCTCCTTCCTCTTCACCTTCTCCTCCTTCTCTTTCTTCTTCTTCCTCACTTTCTCCTCCTCCTTCCTCTTCTTCTTCTCCTCCTCCTTCTTTTTCACCTTCTCCTTTCTTCTCCTCCTCCTCCTTCCTCTTCACCTTCTCCTCCTCCTTTCTTCTCATCCTCCTCCTTCCTCTTCTCCTCCTTCATCTTTACCTTCTCCTCCTTCTACTTCTTCTCCTCCTTCTCCTTCCCCCTCACCTTCTCCTCTCACCTTCTCCTTCTTCTCCTTCTCCTCCTTCCTCTTCACCTTCTCCTCCTCCTCCTTCCTCCTAGCTCCTGCTTTTTCTTCCCCGAAGGCCCACCGGCGTCACATCCCATCCACTCCTGCCTAAGATTCATTTACTCTGACCGGGTTAAGAAGTTGATGGTTATCATTATGTTGTCCGTCGTCATCGCCAAATAAATAGGTAAGATTAGTGTAAAAGTGCATGTATTTCTCATTGTCTTGGGTTTGTATTAGTGTGTGTGTGTGTGTGTGTGTGTGTGTGTGTGTGTGTGTGTGTGTATACGTGTGTGTGTGTGTGTGTGTGTGTATACGTGTGTGTGTGTGTGTGTATAGGTGTGTGTGTATGCGTGTGTGTGTGTGTGTTTGTGTGTGTGAGTGTATGTGAGTGCGTGTGCGTATGTGTGTGTGTATACGTGTGTGTGTATACGTGTGTGTGTGTGTATACGTGTGTGTGCGTATGTGTGTGTGTGCGTATATGTGTGTGTGTATGCGTATATGTGTGTGTGTGTATGTGTGTGTGTGTGTGTTTGTGAGTATGCGTTTGTGTGTGTGTTCTCGTATACAAGTGAAATGAGATATCTGTTATGCCAAACTTGAGCTTATGAAAATATCATTAAGAAGCTCCTAGGCCCTATGCGGTACATCTTTGGTCTCTATCCTATGAAATGGATATTAATTCACTGGAATCGGTACACAGGAGAATGACCAAAATACATGGGCTCCGAAATTTACCTTACGTAGACAAGCTTAGACACCCTTACACTCTCTGGAAAGACGCAGAGTGCGAGGTGATCTAATAGAAGTTTTCAAATGGGTTAAGGACTTTAACAAGGGTGATGTAGACAAGGTCATCATATCAAGACAACAGAGCAAGACTCGTAGTAATGAATTTGAATTGGACAAATTTGGATTTAAGAGGGAAATAGGCAAGAATTGGTTGACCACTAGAACGGTTAACGAATGAAATTGACTTACAAAGGAATACAAAGGAGGCATGCCGACAGGAGACCTTTTGGTCCATATCTAGGTCCATATCTAGGTCGGTAACCTTGGTAACCATGTAGTGAGCGCTGAAACTATCGGTTGTTTTAAGAGTGTATTACAAAGGAATTACAAAGGAAAACATACCGATGGGAGACCTTTTGGTCCATAACTAGGTTAGATGACTTTATGGATTGGGATGATAGGTGGTAATGAACATGGGACTGCCTAGTGTAGGCCTTATGGTCTCTTGCAGTCTCCTCTATTCCTATGTTTTTATGCATGAGCAAGTGGTGATCCGTGAGGTGTCCATCATCAAACCAAGTTTCATTAAACAGGCTCTCATGCATGACTCCCCCACTTGTTTTACTCAACTGTATAAGGAGATCTTGACTGACTTGCGTTAGAGCAGTAGGCTCATAAAAATTAATGAAAGAATACCAACCGTGTGTGTGTGTGTGTGTGTGTGTGTGTGTGTGTGTGTGTGTGTGTGTGTGTGTGTGTGTGTGTGTGTGTGTGTGTGTGTGTGTGTGTGTGTGTGTGTGTGTGTGAATGTGTGTGTGTGTGTGTGTGTGTGTGAATGTGTGTGTGTGTGTGTGTGTGTGTGTGTGTGTGTGTGTGTGTGTGTGTGTGTGTGAGAGAGAGAGAGAGAGAGAGAGAGAGAGAGAGAGAGAGAGAGAGAGAGAGAGAGAGAGAGAGAGAGAGAGAGAGAGAGGGGGGTTGGGAGAGAGACATTAATTGTGTGTACAGGTGATTTCTTGTTTCTTCATAAAATCTTGGTGTCTGGTTAGTAGAATCGACATTTTTTTCTAATCCCATGGTGTGTGATCTAGTCCAAAGGACAGAAGGCTTTTTTAAATTGATTCTTTTTTGAATATCGCACACACGCACACACATGCAAGCATACTGACCACAATTCTCCATTGAAGTGTCAGTCTGATTCTCTCTCCTGTCTCGATTTCTCACCTGGCCCAGCTCTCCTTGTACCAGTGGCAGAAGCGGCGTGTTTAGAGGTGACCAAAATATAATCGGAAAAAAAAAAAAACTGGATGGGCAACCTCTGTCAGTTTTTTTTTTTTTTTTCTTTTTTAAGGCCGATGTTTGTGTCGCCTCCTCGCCTGGCCAGGTCTGTCGTGAACCCAGACAAAAAGTACGCAGTGGATCCCTGGAATCGAACTCACGACAAGCTGCTCATGAGTTTGACACTGTATCCACTAGGCTACCGCGCGGCCTTGGAATGAGAATTATCGGGTCGAATTCCGAGACATAAAGAGCCAGAAAGACCTTCTCACCCAGCACCCAGGCCACGTGCAGTCACCACATCCACCGCAACTACCATGTCGACCTAGGGTGGAAACAGCTCCCTAATATCTATCTGGTAAAGAAACCGTCATTTACAAGCAGTTAAGAAACGCCGCGACTCCGAAGTATCATATTTGCGAAAAGTCGTAAACATTTCTCATGACCCTCCATTACTGTAACTTGTGTTGTCAAATGTTTCTCTGGCTTTCCTCACTTACCCTTGCGCCGGCTGCAAGGACGGGGTAACGCTGTCTCTACACACCACTGTGGGCAACCGCCAATTCTTTCCCTGAGGAGACGCAGATGACTTTGACGGGTCCTCCAACAGAAAGAAAACGGAGAAGAAGAAGGTGAGAGGCAGACACCAGAAGGTCCTCCGCAGCTCCGGCTAAAACCAAAATCACCACCTTTGCCCTGTGTGTCTGGAGCTTCGGCTCAAGTCACAGTCACTACTGGGCACCGGAGGGAAGTGTGGGACTTGAACCCGCGACTAGCAAGATGCGAGACACGCGTGCCTCCAACTGCGGCACCAGCGCAAGCACACAAGGTAAAGGTGGCAACATCGGCCACAGGTAACCACCTCCTCACTTGGAATACTCATCTTACATCGCTAACACACACACACACACACACACACACACACAGAGTAATAGATACATGGAATAAATTGAAAGAGAAAACAGTAAGTGCTAAAACTATACATGACTGTAAGAAAGAACTGGATGCGGAAAGATACGACAGCGGGTCTCTACGAGCATAGCTCTTCTCCCGCAAAACACAACTAGCTAAATACAACTAGGTGAAATAAACAAACACACACACACACACACACATCTATACAGTCATGAAGCTTTCACTATACTTTCTTCGTTTTTTTTCCGTTGTCACCAGATAAGAACATAAGAATGAAGGAGGCTGCAAAAAACCACAAGGCCTACACTAGGTAGTTCCACGTCTAATCCCACCTATCATTCCCATCAATAAAGTTACCTAACTTTCTTTTACAACAACTAATAGTTTCAGCGCTCACTACATGGTTACCAAGTCTATTCCTTTCGTTAACCATCCTCTACACCGTTCCATAGTTCGTCTCCTTCCTCCAATGTCCTTACGACACCAAGTCCCCTTCCTCCACCATCTCCATCACACCAATCCTTCACTCCACTTTTGTTATGCAAATGCCCGACTCATCCACAGCATCTTCTCTTGACAATCTATTCAACTCCCAATCACTCCCTTCTCCGTTTCCCCGGCTTTGCACCCTGACTCCCTCTCAACCTCCCCGACTCCCACTATCTTCCATCCATCTTCTTTTTCTATTTCAGTTCTCTCCTTTTCTCTCCTTGTCCAATTCACCTTCCCTTCAATACTCACGACCGTAAAGGAGAAGGATGGGGGAGGAGGGGTGGGGATGCGGGTGTTGGAGATACGAACAATGTCCGTGAAGAAGAATCGAACTAAAGATCGATAGAGCTTAGAGAAACAGTCAAATACTACTTCCCTTTAGATGGAAAGAGAGAGAAAAGGGGAAAGAAATAAACAGGGGAAGGTCGAAGTGAGAAGAAAAAAGACAGAAGAAGCAGAGGAAGGCAAAGAGAGGAGAAAGAAAATTAAGGATAAAGAGGAAAAAACTCAAAGAGATGGATGGAGAAGAGGAAGAAGAGAAGCAAAGACAAAGGAGAAGTAGAGGAAGGCAAAGAGAGGGGAAATGAAATGAAAAAAGATTAAGGGGAAAAGACACTCAAAGGGATGGATGGAGAAGAGGAAGAAGAGAAGAAAAAGTGGAGGAGGAGGAGAAGTAAAGACAAAGGAGGAGATGGAGAAAAATTAGGAACAGTAGAAGGACCAGGTGAAGGAGAAAGAAGATGAGAAGAAAAGGAGGCGAATGAGGAGGAAAGAGAAGAGAGGAAGGGAAGAGAAAGAGGAGGTGGAGGACAATTATTGTATTTTGTCATCATCGAGGGGGTGGATAAAAGTATTGTATTTTGCCATCAACAAGGAGGTTGGGGACAAGAATTGTATTTTGTCATCAAGAAGTTGGAGGACAACTATTGAATTTTGTCACCACCAAGGTGGAGGACAAGTACTGTATTTTGTTATCAACAAGGATATGGAGGACAAGTATTGTATTTTGTTATCAACAAGGAGGTGGATGAAAAGTATTGTACTTTGCCATCAACAAGGAGGTTGAGGACAATTATTGTATTTTGTCATCAACAAGGTGGAGGACAAGTAATGTATTTTGTTATCAACAAGTAGGAGGACAACTATTGTATTTTGTCACCAACAAGGTGGAGGACAAGTATTGTATTTTGTTATCAACAAGGAGGTGAAGGACAAGTATTGTATTTGGTCATCAACAAGGAAGTGGAGGACAACTATTGTATTTTGTCACCAACAAGGTGGAGGACAAGTACTGACATTTTTCATCAACAAGGAGGTGGAGGACAAGTATTGTATTTTGTCATCAATAAGGTGGACAAATATTGTATTTTGTCATCAACGAGCATTTCTTTTTTCTAACATTGTGGACAATATCGCACCAAATATATGGAGTTAGTAAGGTTTTAAGGAAGTGATTTACAAAGAAAAGTAATGGTCAAAGTTGAAAGTGATTAGCATATTTCTCTGAGTATAGGTTAATCTCCAATCATAAAGCAATGTTGTGTCACTCTGGTCTTTAGGTATACCCCTAAAATCCCTAAAGGCTCTAAAATATTGTCTGCATTAAATTTGAGGTGTTATCACATTGGGGTAATTTTCCTCCAATTTCCAATTCATCGGCGGTACCGCCCACTTCCAAAACTGTTTCCACCGTAAAATCACTATGGCAAACTATTTTATTTCCTCAACAATTTACAAAGAATGTTAGTTGATATGCTGAAGATTAATTATTTTCCTCCAGCATATCAATAATTTACAAAGAATGTTATTTGATATGCTGAAGATTAATCATTTTCCTCCAGCATATCACTAATTTACAAAGAATGTTATTTGATATGCTGAAGATTAATTCTTTTCCTCCAGCATATCAATAATTTACAAGAAAATTTTATTTGATATGTTGAAGATTAATTCTTTTCTTCCAGCATATCAATGATTTACAAAGAATGTTATTTGATATGCTCAAGATTGATTATTTTCCTCCAGCATATCAATAATTTACAAAGAATGTGATTTGATATGCTGAAGATCAATTCTTTTCCTCCAGCTATCAGATTTCTTCCCGAAAGCTGCGGGGTGCAAATCTGTTCCAGCAGTCGGAGGAAAAATTGCCCAGTGTGATAACGTCTTTAGACAGGTAGACGTGTCGGCAATTGCCAATTACATACAAACTTACATAACTTATGCCCCATGCAGAGGTGGAGGTGGAAGAGGAAAAGTAGGTGGTGACGGGGACAATGCTGGACACCTGACGTTTGTGAAAGGTGGGTGACAAGTGCTGTTAGTGCGCACTGCGAGCCTGGATGCCTGCACCGGCAAGAGCCGGGCCCTCCGGGCGGGACCAGGAGAGGCGGAACGGGGTGGAGAAGGGCGGCGTAATAGTACAGTGCTCAGCCAGAACAAGGTATTGGCGTGGTGAGCAGGCTCTCCGCCGCGTACTCAGGATGTGAACAGAAGACTCGTGAGAAAGAAAAAAAGGGAAGAAAAGGAAAGAGAAGTAGAAGAAGGGAGGGAGAGACAAGGATAATTGATAGGTGAGAGATAGAAGAAACAGGGGAAAGAGAACTGAAAAAGGAGAGGTCAGGAAACTGGAGTTGAAACAGAGATAGACTTATGATAAAGAGTTACAAGAGAGGAAGCAGGGAAGTTATGAAGAGAGGAAATGTAAGAGGGGACGACAAATAGAAGGCAAATGAAAGATGGAGGAGGAGAGGTAGAAAAAGAAAAAGGAGGGAAATGGGAGCAAACGGGGAAAGTACAAGGTAGAAAGGAGGTAGATAAGCAAGATAAAAAAGGGCAAGATGAAAAAAGGGAAATAGGAAAGAAAATAGTGTGGAATAAAAATCAGTGTAGGGAGGGGAAAGAAAGATTAAAGAAAAAGAGGACAAAAAACGTAAAAAGAGAGACATATTAGGAATCTCACATGGAAAAGAAGGAATGTAAAAAGCGAGAAGGGAGTGTGTCTGGAAGGGCATGGGTAAGGATGAGGCTGAGGATGAGAGTAAGAATGGTGAATGTAAAGTAAGGTAAGCTGAGGATAAAGGTGTGGGTAAGAGTAAGGGCAAAAGTGAAGGTAAGAAGGGTGAGAGTGATGGTGAGGGTAAGAATGTGAATGGGGATGAGGACGTGGGTGAGAAAGAGGATGAGGATGAAGATGAGGATGAGAATGAGGGTGGGGTTGAGGATGAGGATGCTGATGAGGGTGAGGATGAGGGTGAGGATAAGGGTAAGGATGAAAGTGACGTTGAGGGTGAGGATGAGGATGAGAATGAGGGTGGGGTTGAGGATGAGGATGCTGATGAGGGTGAAGATGAGGGTGAGGATGAGGGTAAGGATGAAAGTGACGTTGAGGGTGAGGATGAGGGTGAGGATGAAGATAAGGATAAGGATGAGGATGAGGATGAAGGTGAGGATAACGATAAGGATGAAAGTGATATTGAGGGTGAGGATAAGGCGTAAAATTAAGGATAAGAGTGAAATCGAGGTTGCTGAAGAACGTGGTGGTGCGGAGACGAATGTGAGTGTGGATGAGGATGATATACAATGTTAGTAACTTATTAAAAAAAATTATATTCTGTGATTCTCTTAGAGCAGTGCTTCTTAACCTTATTCAGTGTCCGTACCCCTCTATATCTGAGAAAATTTTCTTGTACCCCATCCAGTACAAATATAATGCAAACATATGAAAGGAATTAGCGATACAAACCTTGCTGAGAAATAATTAGATATATTCCATTACTGAACAAAGGTACTTTATTTGAAATTGAAAACCTCGGTTAGTAGGATATAATGAATGCACATTATGCTTTCTCATGGTAAATATACAGTACCCTTGCACTGGTTATCATGCCTCGTACCCCCAGGTTTAAGGTTTCGTATCCCATGCGGGGTTACAGGTAGCCCAGGTTAAGAACCAATGTCTTACGAGTGAGGTTGTTGATCAAAACAATGGTAAAAGCTCAACATCAGTACCAAAATACAGAAAGCGTCGAAGCCTCACACGGGTCATTCGTTCATCGTTGGCCGTCTTGCGAGTTCTCGCGTGTCAGCTGTGTGTCGGGTGATGTGATGCGGCGTGTTAATACCGTGTTCACACTGTGTCGGATCAATCCGACACACATTGTGTCAGAGCCTGTACGTTACCTTCCCCCACAAATCAGCGAAGTTTTATCTCAGCCACGAATGTTGGTTCCGTTAAATTCAGCAACAGTCTCTCATGTTGTATTTGGACTTATCAGACTTAGTTTCTTCACCGTGTTTGGCTTTTTATATTTATCTTTATGGACTAGAAACTTGGAGTCTGGTTGGTAGTTTTCGTCGATATTTTTTCTTGGAATACATTAGTAAGCAATAGTGAGTGACAGTTTCGTGCCTCAGTCCGAAAGTGGATGCTCAGCTCAACAATTTTATTTCTATTTCTCGAGAGCTATGATTAAATAATTCGAGAATTTAGCTTAAACATATTCATATAACATACCTAATGTTCAAAGGATTCCTTAAAATACACACACACACGAGCGCGCGCACACACACACACACACACACACACACACACACACACACACACACACACACACACACACACACACACACACACACACACACACACACACACACCTGCCTGAATATTGAAGAAATAGTGTGTGCAAACACAATGCAAGAATTTAAGGACAAACTTCATCTTGCGAGATACAAAAACGGCCACCACGAGCATAGCTCACCTTCCCGTAAAATACAACTAGGTAAATACACACACACACACACACACACACACACACACACACGTGTACGTACATTCGAATAGAATGGTTTTATCTTTATTCGTGAAGACGCCTCAAACGGAGTTCAATTGAATGAATCTTCACTTGACTTTTGATATCAGGTATAGAATGTTCAATCACATTAGGTCACATAATAGACCTGATGAATAGATTGCCTTTCAGGAATGCGGTCCTCATGGTCCATCAATTTACTGATAACAGGTTGCCTTGCCTTTGGTAGATGGATAGATTACATGCAAATGAATGACATTCACTGAGGAAGGAAAGAAGAGATAGGGCTGTATACGAGGGAAGGGTAGGGGGAGGGAGGGAGATAGGGAAGGAGAGAGGGGGAGAGGGATAAAGGGGAAGAGGGAGAGGGGACGTGAGGAGAGAGGAATGTAAGGAGGGAAGGATAGGGGGAAGGAGGGAGATAGGGGAAGGAGGGATGTAAGGAGGGAAGGATAGGGGGAAGGAGGGAAATAGGGAAGGTGAGAGGGAGAGAGGAGGGACATGAGGAGAGAGGTAAGGAGGAAAGGAGGCACTTAGGGAGTGAGTTAGGGGAGGATAAAGGGAGAGAGGGAGGAAGGGAGGAGAGGGACGTGAGGAGGGAAGGAGGTAAGAAGGGAAGGTAAGGAATTAAAGGTAACGAGAGAATATTGATATTCCTTGAATAAAGAAAATGTGGGACATTTTGTCACTGCAATACTCGTTTTCTTTTCGACAGACATCTGTCTGCCGTAGATAGAAAATGAGGAATACAAAAGTTTGTTGGACAATCGGATTAGAGCGTCGCTACTTGCGGCGGAGGTCGAGGTGACGATAGTTCGAAACTCAGCCGCCAGCGAGTTGGACCAGGGCATGGGTCATTATAGTCCATTCTATAAAGTCCTCTGAAAGGGGCACTCTCCTAGCCTCCTCATAGGGGGAGTTCGCGACGATGAACCGAATCAGTCATCATCATCAGTCATAAAGGAATATTAGAGAATTTTGTAAAAATAATAATAATAATAATAATGATAATAATAATAATAATAATAATACTAATACTAATAATAATAATAATACAATAATAATAATAATAATAATGATAATAATAGATGAATAAAAAAAATAATAATAATAATAGAAAAGTGAAAGAAATTGTGAGTGATGACGGATTGTATATTGTCAGGATCAATCAGCGCCTCTATCCTTAGATACATTATCCCAAAGAGGAAGTATTTGAGATGATTAAGGAGAAATCTAGAGAGTGTAGCAAAATAAAGGAAGAATAGTAAAAGTCAAAGTTGATCTGCATTCTACACCAGGAAGTAGAGGAGTAGAATAAGAGATGGAATAAATTACATTTAGAAAAAAAAAAAAAAATAGAAAGTAAGAATACTCGTATACAAGAGTGGAGAAGGAATATGGGCTGAGGTTGGGAAGTTCGAACATAAGAACATAAGAATGAAGGAGACGGCAAGAGACCATGAGGCATACACTAGGCAGTTCCATGTCCATGACCACCTGTCATCCCAATCCATAAAATTGTCTAGCCGTTCCTAAAAACAAATGATAGTTTCAGTGCTCACTACATGGTTACTAAGTCTGTTCCATTCATTGATTACCCTATTAGATGAATTGGATGAAGAAAACAAAACAAAATAAAGAAAGCAGAACGAAACCAAGAGAGAGAGGGAGAGTAGAGAGTAGAGAGTGAGATGATGAGGAGACATAATGTTAGACTACCCACAAGCTGATGGATCTTTCTATCATATGCCATGATTGGCTGATTCGTCTGCATGACTGCTGGCGATTGGAAGGGATGCAAAAGGGCAGTGCACTATCCCAGAGCAGTGACTGGGGGGAGAGGATTGGTTAGAAAATGATGTGTGTGATGGGTGAATGATCCCCCATTAGTGAATGATTGGGTGATTATGAGAATTAGGGGCAAAAAGAGGAAGTGATTGGGTTAAGCTGTTCCAGGATTGAGTGGAGAGACTTTGGGAGAGAAGGATGATGGGGAGTGAAGGAAGATGTGATAAAGTTGATTGGTCTATGCAAATCTGGACATTTGTAATTAATCTTTAACGTTACTAATAAATGAAAATATGTTCATGCAATATATATATATACATACATATATATATATATATATATATATATATATATACATATATATACATATATATAACATTACATACAGTACATATAAACATACGGACGCAAGCACGCACCTACCTATTTGTATATACATATGCCTATATACGTATATATATACATACATAAAATACATTCATACACATATACGTACCAAGTTGTGATTGAATGGAAGATCGTTGCCAAAATACAAGCTTACTGGACAAAACAGGAAAATAAAAACCCGTAAATCCATTCATCACAAGCACACTGTTTATATATTTATCTCTCCTCATCCTCCGTCTGCTATAACAAGTGACAAACGACGATGAAGGAACAAGGCTACATACACAGACCACCGGATGCTGATGGAAGCAGATGAGCATGTCAAGGGCAATACAATTATGTTCAGTCAGGTATCATTGTGACAGCATCTTTGCCTTTCTCTAAGGTTTGTGTTCGATCTCAACATATTATATATATATATATATATATATATATATATATATGTATATATATATATATGTATATGTGTGTGTGTGTGCATATATATATAAATAATTTTAACCCACTATAGGAGAAATATGATCAGAGATACAGTGGGTTTAAAAGTCATGTTTCACCAATGTGCGACTATATTACGTTTCTCTAATATGTACACACACACACACACATACACACAACACACACACACAACACACACATACACACACATATATATATATATATATATATATATTATATATATATATATAAAGTAATGTGTATATACACTAAAGCGTAGGTAATTGCATGATATATACTTATCCTCTCCTCTCGTTATAGTTCCTCCCACCCTCCGCTTTCATCGCCGTTTGAAATATGTTTGCCACGTCCCTCGTCCGACGGTCCCTATCATTTGGCGATGACCCTTGATCGCAATGAAGATGTCGCGGACGACGGCTCGCGCCACAAGTCTGGTCGTCACGCTCTTCATCATTCTTTGGATGGAGCATTCCACGTCCCTTGTGCTGGTGAGAGGGACAATATGATTATCCTTCATTACATTGTCCTGAAATTAGTTAGATTCTCTGGAGTATTTTAGTCTTACCTCGGTCGTCACGCTCTTCATCATTCCTTGGATGAAGCATTCCACGTCCCTTGCGCTGGTGAGAGGGACAATATAATTATCCTTCATTACATTGTCCTGAAATTAGTTAGATTCTCTGGAGTATTTTAGTCTTACCTCGGTCGTCACGCTCTTCATCATTCCTTGGATGGAGTATTCCACGTCCCTTGCGCTGGTGAAAGGGACAATATAATTATCCTTCATTATATTGTCCTGAAATTAGTTAGATTCTCTGGAGTATTTAGTCTTACCTCGGAATGTTTTCTATTTAGTTCAGCGTTTCCTAACCTGGGGTGCTGTAATCAATTATAGGGGTTGCTGGGAAGTGATGCATACAAAAATCACATTGATATATTATGTATCAATGATTACCTAGTTGTGCATATTTGACTTTTTCCATGTTATCTTATCTAAGATGTTCTTATTTCTTCTACAAACAATATCATCAATTCGTTTCAGTTCTAAGGAATCAAGAAAATAAATCATCAAGCAGTACACTTCACTTTCTTTTATCCTTCTAATAATGGAAAAGTTTGGGAAACGCTGATTTAGTTGGTACAGTAGCTGTAGCATATTCTTTTTGTTTTCCTTCTTGTGAGAAATGATTGGTATGTTAATCTAGTGTTTTGGGCTGCACCTCATTTAACTTAAATCGTCTTGCTTTAGTGTGAAGTTTGTTATAACCCTAAAGACAGCATAATAAATATCTTTATAATTCTATTTTATTTTTTCGTACACATATTTCAAAGAGCGGTAAAATGGCTTTTCCCATAGAAAAAATAATAATAATAAGGTTAAAATCAAAGAAGAAGAACAACAGCAACCTACGCCAGGAGGCGCTGAGTAGCTGCGGCCGAAGCCGCCATCTTTTTCTTATGCACTTGGTCTATTGGGCCAAGTAGCAGTCACTTCTGGGAATCGGGAAGGCGTGCGGGATTCGAAACCGCAACAAAGCAAAAGCGAGACCATCGAAGAGAGTTATGAAACCCTTCAGTTTTAAGGAAAGAAATATAAAACCTATCTTCCTCTACTTATCCTCCATTCTCCATTTCCGTTCTACCAGATAAGTATCTAATACTCCCACATTCTCTCCCCTAAACCTGAACATCCAGAACTCTTCCTAGCCTTCCTTTGAGTGCCACTATATAGTCCAATAACGCTTTATCAACCACCCTTCCTCTACTTATCCTCCATTCTCCATTTCCGTTCTACCAAATAAGTATCTAATACTCCCACATTCTCTCCCCTAAACTTGAACATCCAGAACCCTTCCTATCTTTCCTTTGAGTGCCACTACATAGTCCAATAACGCCTTATCAACCACCCTTCCGTCAATTACTTTTTCATGTGTGTAGAGTGTAAAGATTTTACTCCAACATAGACAAATGGTGTGTTACTCCAGCCCCTAAAACATCGGATGCATTCAGCATGACAGCATGCAGGACAAGAGCGTAAGTAACGAAAATCGTCTTCGTCAACTTTCATGACAAGCAATGCCACTCACCCAAGTAAGCCATTGTCGTGACGTCAGTACAGCAAACAAGACTGAATTTTCTTGCAATTTACTTCAAATTTCTATGAAATGAAATACTTACTGATGTCTGTATAAGGTTGTAGTGCTGTGGGATGAAAGGTTGCTTTATCATGGGACAAAGACGTCAGTACAGCAAACAAGGCTGATTTTTTTTTCTGATTTCTGTGAGGGGAAAAAAAAAAAAAAAAAAAATCGGTGATTAATTTCTGCACGAGGAAGGTAGCAATGTTCCCGTGACGATAAAAGATCTCCAAAGGAAGAAGTTCGCACGTAAAGATCTTTTTGTTATCCGGGTTTGAACAGGTTCTTCGCTGCCTCCCTCATTACCACTCATGTTCTTCACGGTTGGCGCTCACCACCACGTCACTACCATTTCCATAATTGCTGTATGCTACAACAACATTACCCTTTACCCTACTTCAGTGAGTGTGCTGGTGGCGTAATGGGAAGCATGCCGGTCTCGTATTTGCTTAGTTGTGGGTTCGAGTCCCGCACTTCTCCCCGATTCCCAGCAGTGACTGTTACATGCTGGTGGCGTCATCGGAAGCGTGCTGGTCTCGTATTTGCTTAGTTGTGGGTTCGAGTCCCGCACTTCTCCCCGATTCCCAGCAGTGACTGTTACATGCAGGTGGCGTCATCGGAAGCGTACTGGTCTCGTATTTGCTTAGTTGTGGGTTCGAGTCCCGCACTTCTCTCCAATTCTCGGTAATGACTGTTACCTACCGCAATAGTTCAAGTGCATAGGGCAATGGTTAGGGCTTCGTCCACAACTACTCAGCGCCTCCTGGCGTAGGCTCCTTACCTCCTTCTGTTAGTGTAGGGAGCTTGCCTCTAGAGCAGCGTTTCACAACCATTTTACCCATTAGAATAAATTGCAATAAAATAAATTGCACGTCTCAAGGAACCCCTGCGCAAAAAGAAACACAAATACCATATCTTTCTCATTTTATTTTCATCGTAATAATAGGTTAGATAGGATGATGTCTATATTATATTATTACAGTAACTAAGAATATGTCGTGCGTGTTTAATTATATTACGTATATGAAATTAAATAAAAAATCAAAAGTGCATTACCTTATCTCACTTGTTCTCGCGGAACCCTTAGGGACCTTTTGCGGAACCTTAGGGTTCCGGGGAACCCGGGTTGAGAAACTCTGATCTAGAGTATGAAATAACCACTATAGAGAAAAAAAGATGTGTCATTTTAGATCATCGATGTACGATTTAACTCTATCTGTAAGCGGTTTCTCGTAGGTAACTTACAATACTTCAACTTAGGCCCCAGTCACACCTACGCGACTCGAGTGAGTTCGTTTGAGCAGAAACGACTTCGTTTACGATCTTTTATCGTTCGAATCTCCAAATCTCAAATCGTCTTTGGGTCTTATATGGAGAATCTGAATGACGAACTAAGAGAAGTTAAACCTGTACGAATGTTAGACACATTGGTGAACTGTCCACTTAGAGAAGTCTAGAAAAGTGTAGACGAAATCGTCTTCCAGCTTTTCAAATTCACAACATTTGACAAGAATCGTGAATGTGTTACGGGGTTCTGGTTCATGGGGGAAAAATGACGGCTTCGGGAGTAGTTAAGCGCCTCATGTCGTATGTATATCGTCTTGGTGTCCCTACTTTATTCAACTAGCGCTTGTCACTGCAAAATCTATATGGTTATTATATGCACGTGGCTATGTGAATATATATGAGTACTTTTTTGATGCAATTTTCATGGAAACATAAATGTTTTACTTCACAGTAAAACATATATACAGCTTTATAAAACTTACCACGATTTCACATTTGCTTTTCGATTCTTACACACAGAAGCGTTTGTGAAATAAGCATGATTTAATTAAACATGATTATTGAGCATCTTGGACACAAGATATTCTGCATTCACCAGGACCATAATTGGCTTTGATCATCTGAGCAGATCTCATAATAAGCAAAGGAGATTTGAACCTTTTATCCTCGTAATGAGAAACCTGTTTCAAATCTTTCCCTATTATGTACAATCGGCCAAAAGAGCAACTGTCACACAGCACAAAGAGGAGTCGTATGTTTTTATTTTTCGATTTATTATCAAACGGCATAGTTTCTTGGTAATGCATGAAAAAAAGATTAATTCGGGTATATTTACAATATTATGCAGGATACTATATCTTGTTCCTTTCCGTAGTTATGTATAAATTATTAAACCTTTTAATTGTTTAAGTCACTTAAAAATTTTCACTCATTAACATATTTATACTTATCTATATAGTAATTTCTTCATTTATTTTCTTATTCATCTGTTATCAATTCATTTATTTATTTATGTGTTTGCTTATTATTTGCCGATTTACCTTTTTATTCACTTATCTATTTACCTAATCATTTATTCATTTTTATTAATTTAACTATCTGTTCAACTATTCATTCACTCATATATTTATTCATCTATTTATTTGCTTATCTATTTAGATATTTATTTTTATCTATATATTTCTATAATTGTTTATTTTTTATTTATTTACTTATTCATCTATTGGTTGATATTGACTGATTGATTGACGATTAATTAAGTGATTGATGAATTGATTGACTGATTAATTGATTAATTGATTGATTTGTTCATTGACATTGATTAGCTTCCTGGTACTGGCAAAATGTCCCAATCGCGTTCAGGAAAAAATAAACGTATCTATAAGGAAGAACATTGACTAGCCTGCCATGATGTCAAAGACCGAAAATCTATGATCGAGACCGATTATAAAAGGACAAAAGAAACCAATGTGCCCAAGCACAAACTGAGACGCAGGCGACACAGGGGCGCAGCACAGGGCAGAGGCAGACTTTCCTGTTGCTGAATTGAAACACAGTTTGACCTCTCACACGAAATGCTGAAGTAGTACATCTAGAAACATTTCAAGTGGGAGAGAAGTTCAAACTGTACTTCAGTTCAGCAACAGGAAGTCTGTCTTTGCTGTGCTGCGTCGACTGTGTTACCTGCGTCTCAGTTTGCGCTTAGGTTATACTAACGACCTACTTTCAGAGAAGAACAGGCGAAAGTAAAAAGATCCGTATATTTTGATCACTATCTGTGATCCTCTTCAGCAGATGTAATTACAGAATACAAAAGTAGTGAGGTGAACAGGTAGGGACGGGGACTCAGGTCACGTGTCCGGCGCTACGTGGACATTGGTGGATTTTGTCCACTATTAGTGAAGAGGGTAGCAGTCTATTTAGAAAAGGACATAGGGAACTTACCAATTTATAATATTATGTTCTCTTGGGGTTGATATCCAACATGTGCTTGTCATATATACAAGTCTTGTCAAAATGGCAAATGCCCTGGTTATTACTATTCCTTATTGGTACTACGTTAACAACAACCATGAATTTATCATTGCAATCTTCATAATTGTTATCACTCTCACCGTCACAATTACCTTCGCTACCACCATCACCGTTACTATCATCACTACATCACTATCACCCTCACTCTCACTATCACCCTCACTCTCACCGTCACTACTAAATCAGTATCACCATCACTACTAAATCACTATCAGTCACCATCATTATCACCATCATCATCATCACCATCACCGTCACTACCAAATCACTATCACCGTCACCTTCACCATCACTACCCCATCGTTATCATCATCGCTATCACAATCACCCTTATTTTCATATCAACCTTCACTATGACCACTTTCATCATGACATTCGCTTCTATCCTTACCACTCTCTTCGCCTTCCTGCACAGGTAGTGCAATGTAGTTCAGTTCGAAGCTTTAAGAATCATTTAGATAAATACCTAAGTAAGATGCTGTAATGATTATAATTTATCTTATATTATTTGTTTTTGTTTTGTTATCATTTGTCTGTCTGATTTTCATTTATTATTAGTTATATGTCTATTTATTATTATTCACTATTTACCTGTTAGTTTTTTATTTAACTATACATATGCATTTATTCATGTATTTTATTTGTTATTTACATTATTATAGTTTTTATTTATTATTTTATTATTAACATGATTTTTTTTTCGCATCCGACCTAGATATGGATCAAAAGGTCTCCTGCCGGCATGCTCCGGCTTTGTAATCCTTTGCTTTGCTTTGCTTTGCTTTGTAACATCACCCTTATTACCAACGTGATAAATGTTTTCTGTTTATATGTCAATATGCCTGAGAGTTGCCAGGTACCGCCAGAATATGACTGCATAGCATCCATTGTTTTAACTTGTTTTTAATTATACCTTCAAGGGTTGTAAATACTTTGGTGGTTAGGCACCTCAAATAGGAAGTTAAATGATCGTAAAATCTGAACAGAGGGAGGTTAGCTGTCCCACTGTAGGATGGTAATCACTAGTGGTTAATAAACTATTACATGGTTATTTTTAGTATTTTTCTCCACATGGTTGCTTGTTACTCATTTTTTATTCGTTTATCTTTTTATTTTTTTTTATGTTTTCATCGTGTTCTTTAAGGTTGAAGCGAGTTCTCAAAATTGTTCTAACATAACTTTTTTCGATTTGTTCATTATTTTTCCCATTTCCTTTCTTATTTTTGTTACCATCACAACACCACCACCGCCAGCACTACCACCACCAACAACAACAACACAGGTCACCACTTTCGCCACCACCACTACCATCATCACCAACACCACCACCATCACCAACACTACCACTAATAATAGCAACAGCACCGTCACCACTTCCACCACCACTACTATTACCACCAACACAGACATCATTCCTACCACCACCACCACTATCATCACCAACAACAACACCAACACCACCGACACCTTTACCACCATCATTTCCCTCCTTACCTCTCTTCCCTTTCCTCTCCAGCATTACGTTCTTCACCATCTCCTCATTACTCTCCATCATCTCTTGCCTCAGACTCCTTCTCCAGTTCCTCCACCATTCTCTTCTCGTTTTCATTCTCCCCCTCACCTCACTCCCACTCAATCTCCGCCCTCCCCTCCCCTCCCCCTCCTCCCTACTCACTCTCCTCTTTCCTCCTAACGCCCTAAGTCCTCTCCACAGCCTCGGGCGCGCACCACCCTTGCGGGGTGACGTTTATGCAAAGTGGAAACACCTCTTCCTGTTGCCTTCTGGGTGGCTTCACACTTCTTCCTCAAAGGCTGTGGTGCTCGAACTTTTCCTCCTCATCTATCTACTCCATCATAATGGCAAATGCATTGTCGTCCTTACTATATTTTTGCTCTTCCTCTTGTTCTTGCTCTTGTTTTTTTGCTCTTGTTTTCGCTCTTGTTCTCGCTCTTGTTCTTGCTCTTTTCTTGCTCTTGTTTTTGCTCTTGTTCTTGCTCCTCTTCTTGTTTTTCCTCTTGTTCTTGCTCTTCTTGCTCTTGTTCTTGTTCTTGTTCTTGCTCTTGTTCTTGCTCTTGTTCCTGTTCTTGCTCTTCCTCTTGTTCTTGCTCTTGTTTTTGCTCTTGTTTTTGGTTTTGTTCTTGCTCTTGTTCTTTTTCTTGTTCTTGCTGTTGCTCTTGTTCTTGCTCTTGTTCTTGCTATTGTTCTTACTCTTGCTTTTGGTCTTGTTCGTTGCACCCGCGTTTGTTATTGTTCTTGATATTGTTCTTGCTCTCTTTCTTGTCCTTGCTCTTGGTCCTGCTCTTGCTTGTGCATTTGATGGATACTAAGTGTATTCCATTCGTTGACCTCTCTATTGATAAACCAGTTCTTGCCTATTTCACTCTTAAATCCAAACTTGTCCAATTTAAATCCATTACTGCGAGTCCTGCCTAGTTGTCTTAATGACGAGGTCCCAGTGATTGAAGAATTCATCTCAACTAAAATCTCCAGATGTTAGCCGAAAAAAGCATTGTAAAATATGTATTTAAAAAGCTCTCATCTTCTTATGCTATTAGCTGAATGTAAAAGTAATATGATTGGAGTTAAGATCTGCAAAAGAATGCTATTGAAGCGATATTGGATCAAGATTATTTCTGAAGCGGACAAGCTCAATGAATACATAGCAGAAAATCATGGCATTTGTTGTAAACGAACTTTGGGATTGAGAAGTCACTTATTTATTTACGAAGGATAGAAGATACGCACAGTTAATCTCACTGAATATGCTCCTCATTGCTGATACCTTCATTTGTGTCTATCTTGCGCGATATACAGTAGATTCGATGCTATCTCCAAGTTACAAAAACATCAGTTTAACTCTTGCTTACTCGCAGATGGGATCCCATTTTCTTTTTTCTTCACCTCGTCATTTGTACCTGTCACCAGTTCAATCATAAAATAGAAAAAGATAAACAAATAGATAAATAATTCAGTACACCAAATATGTAATTGATCAAGGAATAGATAAATAATTTAATTGATTAATGAATTTATTAATGTGTGTTTTATATACATATACACACACACACACACACACACACACACACACACACACACACCATATATATATATATATATATATATATATATATATATATTGAACATTTTTAGAAGCTCCGCCATGGGATACGAACCCTGACCCGTGCGTCGAAAATCACGAGGCCAAGACGCTAGCAACCATGCTACATGGTGATGGTTCAAAAGGACTGTACGGGTCAGGGTTCGTATCCCATGTCGGAGCTTCTAAAAATGTTCAATCTGTCTTAAACATATATATATATATATATACATACATATACATATATATATATACATATACATATATATATATATATATAAATGGTTAAACATATGAAGAGAAAAAATAAATAAATTGATAAATCAGCCCTGTAAACCACCTTTCGCCGAGGTGAAGAAACTATTTACCGGCAGACATTCTCCGACATAATAGACAACACATTTGCGGAAAAGTTAATCGAGAAAATCTTTTAACAATAAACGAGAGAGAATTTACCTAAGCAGCATGAAATCACCTGTAACCAGTTAATAGGAAGCAACAATCAGAGCTAATCTTACCTTGCTGTATTCATCCAAGTTGATCATTTCATAAACCTTGTCCAGCTTAAATACTGCAGCTTTATTCAGGTGATATTGAGCCTCTATATAGTGAGGGGATTAAATCCCTCGTCACATAAACGCGACTCAAATGAGTTCGTTTGAGTAGAAACGACTTAGGTTACGATCGTTTATTTTTCGAACCTCTGTCAAGTCGCTTTCGCGCCATATAAGGAAAAGGTGAATGGCGAACTACGAGAAGTTAAACCTATACGAAGATTAAACACACTTTCGAATTGTCCTCAGGGAAGTTTAGAATACTGTAGGCGAAGTCGTCTTCCAGCTTGTCAAATTCACAACATTTGACGAGAGTCGTGATAGCGTGACTGGGGCTTAATAGTTTCTTGTACTACACGAACATCTTTTCGGTCAACCGCCGCGCCATCTTTGTTCAGGATCACTCCCTCGCCTCCAGGACGCTATTCAAATCACTAATTAGTTTCCCTCAAAAAATAACCTAACCACGCTATTCGTGATGGTTTTACAATGTTTCTAGTGGCGTCTTGCCCCTTTGAGCACCCTCTGGTATGTCCGTCTGGTAAGGTCACAAAAACCCGGGTTCTTGCTGAAACCTTATATTCTCGAGGCTACCCTCTCAACTGAATAAATTATTCTGGGGTCAGAAAGAACAAGGTTTGCAAAAGTGAGTTGAATATACAAATGCTTTGACTGTGAAGAGTTTTATTGTAATAAAGGGGTTAAGTATACTGGCCCCGTTTATTATGCAGTCCTGCCTTCAGCTAAACAAGATCATTTGTAGTTAGCCAGGATGATGTCTATAAATGGTGTTATGGTAGCACGGAGCTTGAGATAAGTGGGGTTAATTGAATGAAATAAAGTCAACGAAGATAATAAAATAATTCGAAAATACAGGGGTAGTTACTATGAAGAAAGTTGCCAGATAGCCCATTTTCTTTTAGTAGTATAGTTACAGTTCTTTCTCAATGACTACTCTCCATACGGGGCAAATGTTCTTGACTTGTTCGCTGAGTTTACTTACTAGATATCCAATTGTTGCAGACATTTCAGGACTGATTAGTTCCATCTTCAGGGTAAAATGTTGTGTACCCAGTACAGAGAGAGAGAGTGGACTTTGGACTACGGGCTATCTAGGACAGACCACCCGCTATCGCGGAATCGGTAGTTGTAGGAAGGGAAGAGATGTCTGTATGAAAAGGAAAAGGTAGTTGTGTATAAAAGAGGGCTATTGCCACCGGGTAAAAAAGAGGGCTATTGCCACCGGGTGAAAAAAGGCTATTCCCACCATGTGAAAAAGAGGCTATTGCCACCGGGTGATTTTAGGGATATCTATTCCGTATGGTCGTGGCTTTGGAGGGGTGGGCAGGAGACGTGGAGTTGAAGTTGGACGCTGGAATCAATGCATGTAATTTATATTGGACGTAGGGATTACAAAGTGTGTTCGTTTGATGTGGTCATCGATGATTGGAAGACACGGGCCAATGGGAGAGCTCAGGGGCATGGTCAACTTTGATTGGTTAGAGCTTTTTGAGTGGACCTCGATAGCCTTCTTGTCGTCAGTTGCCTCGCAGGTGGGCTTAGAGATCCTGAGCCTGAGTATCCATGGTAGGATGTCTAGTAATTCTATTTCGATTAATACCTTCCGTGTGGCAATTTTCATTTCATTCTGCCTATCATCAGGATATGCAAACCAAGAGAAGATAGTTGAAGATATCAAGAGAATAAAGCTTTGCTGGGCTAGACATGTTGTCCGCATAAACGAGGATAGATTGCCGAAGAGAGCTGTGTTAGGTGTGGTGGATGGAAGCAGCCCGAGATAAAGACAAAGAAGACGGTAGATCGATGGAGTCAGGGCTTCATTTACGGAACGAGATGGAAGAGAAGATTGGTTTGAATCAGCTGAAAACAGAGACTAGTGGAGAGACATGTTCGCAGACATGTTCGCTGACATGTCCGCAGACATGGGTCAGTATGTGGATCCAAATCCAGCGTAGTATCATCAAGATTTTTTTTTTCTATCTCCCTGACAACGACTGTGAAGTGAAAATACTTTAATTTGTTTCATTAATTTCTTCCGTACCTGTAAAACTCGTTCTTGTTGTTCTGGCTGCCACCAAACTATCATTTTCATCTTTGTATCACGTGGGTGGCGAAGGGGGAAAAATGAGCACAGATCAAAGTATCCTATTTTGTATTATGCCTGAACGGAAAGGACTTATAGCATAATCAAGTAGGCGAATCTAGCTACTGGCCAGGGTGGGAAAGAAAGAAAGAAAAAAAAAATTATCAGACATGGTTTACAACTATTCAAATCTTACTACTAGCCACACCAAAAAGTAGAGGAAAGGTTCAAAGACTCAACTCATATTCAGTTCAGAGAAACAAACTGATCTCAGTGATGTGTATTCAGTAAACAAGTTTTTCAAACAGACCATCATTTATCAAGCTAGTTTTCAGCAATTTGTCATCCTTCATGTCTTGAAATCAAAATGAGCTGCTTGCACTGCTATTATATAAAGGATATCTTCATTATCTTCTTTATCTTATGCCTCATCCAAGGTAGCGAGCTTACAGCGCAGGTGATAAATGAACTCAAATCAGTGACCTAACATGGTCACATAATATGATAAACCACGGCATTCACAAAGCCAAGGGTCAGAGGACCGTCCAAGGGTAATATAATTTGCATGTGGCTTGGGTGAGCGACGATAAGATGAAAGAGTAGTTATTGGGGATAAAGTTGGTGTATGATCTTTGATAAATTAGTCTGCATTCTGGCAATAAAAACTCTCCTCGTGTGTCTTCCAATACACACACACATGATATACGATAATGAATATATATACATGCACTGTATATATGTTATATATATTATTTACACATATATATATATATATATATGTGTATATATATATATTATATATATATATGTATATATATACATATATATATATACATATATATATACACACACATATGTATATGTATATATATACATATATATGTATATGTACATATATATATATATGTATATATACATATATATATACATATATGTATATGTATATATATATATATATATATATGTATATACATATATATATATGTATATATATATATATATATATGTATATGTATACGTATATATATGTATATATATATGTATATATGTATATATGCATATATATATGTATATATACATGTGTATATATAATATATATATATATATATATATATATATATATATATATATATGTATGTATATACTCGTATATGTATTTATTCAAACTTATAACCCACTTTCAGAGACAAATTAAACTCAGAAGTAAATTAATCCTTATATTTGCAACACAAACTGTGGTCCTTTTCAGAGGATAAGTACTTATCCTCTGAAGAAGACCACGGTTAGTGCTCGAAATACAAGGATTACTTCACTTCTGGTGGTTAATTTTTTTCTCTGAAAGTGGGTTATAGGTTTAAATTTTACTTATGTGCTACTACATAACGCTATTCTTTCTCTCTTTCTCACACACACACACACATATATATATATATATATATATATATATAAATATATATATATATATATATATATTGTAGTAAAGGTGAGACAATTGAATGGAAAAGGTGGTAGAAAAACGCAGCTTGGAGTATATGAACACTATATTGCTGACGTTTCGACTACAATTCTTTTTTAGTGACAAACAACGTTAATTGACGGTATATATACTCTCATTGTGGATCATTCTGCTGGACGCTTATTGATCCGTTCCTCCTCTCAGGACCAACTTGGCAGTAGCCAATAATAGGTTGAGAAAGCTGTCTCTGTGATTCGTTACCTCTCCCAGTGAGATGTAGTCTGCTTCTACCAGTCTTCTCATTCTCTTCTCCAAACCCGTTCGGAGAGGTCGTGCTTCTCATTTTGGCAAATGCCCTTGTATCTTTGTGTGGATGTACGGCAACATACTACGGCGAGACGTCACGTGGAATAGAAAAGAGATTAGCTGAACACAAGAACGACCTGGGGCACCACAGAACATCAAACTCTCTAGTCATACACACAGAGACACACGGATATTTGTCAAAATAGGAAGATGCAGGACCTCTCCGAACGGGCTTATAGAAGAGAATGAGAAGACTGGGAGAAGCGGCCTACATCACACTGGGAGAGGTTACAAACCATAGACGGCTTTGTCAGCCTATCATTGGCTACTGCCAAGCTGGTCCTGGAATTAGGAACGACCAATCAATGTGCTCCAATCTAAGACGTCCAGCTAGATGATCCGCAGTGAGAGTATATATATTGTTAATAAATGTTGTCATTCTGAAGAAGATTTGTATTTGAAACGTCAGCAATATAGTGTTCATATACTCCAACATGCATTTTTCTACAATTTTTTCCACTAATATATATATACATATATATATATATGTATATATACACAACAACAAAATTCAGGATATGAAAACAAGAGTGTTTTACATTAAATTAATGTATGTATTAATATGTTTAATACGATGGTGGAAATTAGTCCACAATATACAATCTATTGTACTAATAAAAAAAAAAGATCGCTGTGTGGCTGTTTCTCTTTTAGACCGGTATTAATCCTTTCAGAAGCGGAGACTTTCCCCAGGTAAATAAGGTCATGTGGTGTCAGCCACGAGAAAATTACTAAAGGCAATAACAATACTTCTAAGCAAACTAATCAAGGTATTTTTGTACATTCAGAACAAGTGTGGTTTCTTAGGGCTGAATTAAGTTGTCTGGGTTTTGCTAAAGTCGTTAAAGGGAATACTACTATTTGGTTAACTGAAAGCATCAAAGTTTCCCACGTTCTCTCAGTGATATGCAAATCTTCTATTCTTCTAAAAAATCTCGATGAAAGGAATGTCACTCACTCAGGACCCTCGTCAGTCCTGTGACCATTAGTGCAATGAATATGGATCACTAGTTTTAAACATAATTTGTAGTGGATTACAATGACAAAACATGCTGGCAGATCATTCGATTCGTAAAAAGATCAGATGACTATAACGTAAAAATAAACAGATAACACACACAAACAGGTAAGTGCACAACTAGATCTTGTAGCAAACCTCAAGCAAATGTTATCTAGCAGACGAGTGAACCCAATCTGAACGAGATTTTGGTTTATTGAGACCCCAATCCCCTGTGAATCACCCTAAAGCGCCACAGAATTATCGTTCGTTTACCAATGAAAACATAGTCCATGAGTCACCTAATCTGTAGGATTAACACTTTCGACCGTTTGGTGACCTACAGGAACTTGTGACTTACCTTACAGCTCCATAGAATCATCGAACGTTTACCAAGTAAGAATATAACCAGTGAGCCACCCAATCAGTAGAACTAATACCCTAGACCTGTTAGTTGCCTACAGTAACATAATACCCAAGAAGTGATCATATCTGCATGAAGATAATCATAAAGAATATCTATAGCTCATTATAGGTTGCACTGGTTAATGATGTCATTCTTTTAACTACAGTCAGTTCACTTTAGCTCAATGACGATTTAGTATGTAAAGAATGTCCTTGTTATTAGATTAGAAATCATGGTGGAATGTATACATAAACATATAAAAAAATAAACCATTAACAAAGAAAAAGAAATGCGATTTAACAATATTTGATTACCGGAAATTCAATTGTTTAGCATCATTATTGAATATAATCTCCACCAAGTTCCAATAAGCTGACTAGAGCAACTACCCCTCCATATAACTTTTGTCATCACTGCTATATGAACTCTTGTGTAAATCTTATCTATACATTTTACACAATATTGCCTTAAATTTTGGTTCGAACTTTCAAACCCATTCAAAAGTGGCATCGATAAATTATTTCATTGTGAATAAACTTAAAAGCTACTCATCCAATTTGGTAACTCTAAAGTCATTTAAAGGCGTTTTCACACTGTTGTTTTTCTTCCAACCTCCAACTAATCGGTGGTACCACACACCTCCAGCACTTTTTTCCTCCGTAAAATCACCATGGCAAACTATTTTGTCTTCTTAATAATTTACTTACAGTAATATGTCATTTGATATGCTGGAGGAAAATCATTTTCCCTCAGCATATCAAATTCCTTACCGATAGCTGCGGCCTGCAAATCTGCCCCAACAGTTGGAGAAAAAAATAGCTCAATGTGATAACGCCTTAAGTCTGGGTTTCGACCTCCAGTTGACCATGTTTCTCCGTGTTATCCACCTTTGCATTCATAGTACACGTTATTCCTGAGTGAAGATGGTAATTAATCAGTTCCGTTCAATTACACCATTTTGGTCCGCAATTCGACCTCTAGTTGTATAAAACTGCCCACACGGGTCAGAACGAAAGCGCTTCCATCGGGATTTTTCATGTGCCACAAAGAGAGGTAGCTAGACATGGGAGAGAGAAAGCCTTAACCTGTCGTAATCCCGAACTGTCTTCTTCCAACCGAATCTCTACCCCATGTAGTACAGCTTGGTCAGATCACTCGCGAAGTTGGCACACATAGTGTAATTTCTCTTCACAGTTTCCATCGAGGGCGGCGTAGGCGTGCTGGGCGTGTAGAAGCATACAGTTGGCATGATAGTCGAATTGTGGATGGCCTTCCACCCACAGTGACCAATCCACCGGGTTTCCGGACACCCAGGCCCATTGGTACTCCCAGTTAGAGTCAGTGGCCCCCATCCAGATTTTTTCTGGAGCCTCTGTGAATAAAAGAACAAGGAATCAGGTTTGCTTATCACTGAGACCTTCACATCCTGATCTGATTAATATGAAAGAAGGTTTCTAATCTAAAACTGCTAACTGTTTGTAATTCTCAGACTAACTTAGCCTCAATTAGATTATTTTAACTGCGAGGTGATCCCAAGCCCGGATAAATAAGGAGGGGCGGGCATAGAGCTAACGTTTCACAGCTCCTGACGTATGCTGAAAATCAATGGTCATAAAGGAAGTATCTATACAAAAAAGGACTCATCGATAAGAACAAAATAGAATACTTAATCGGAATTGGTCCTGTCACATAAACGGACTGAACGAAGGACGCTCAGAAAGGTCAACGCAATGTCCGGGGCAGAGCGCTCAACAGCGCTCTTGGTGCTATAGAAAGAATACCAGGAACTTCAGCCAACATCAGGGGACACTCCACATAGCCTCAGGAGCGCAGAGACCCAGGAGCGCCGTTAAGGGAGTTACCACTGTCTTTGCACATGCAGAACGTTTGCCGTTCAGCCCGCTAACGCTGGAAGGCCAGTCACAACTGAGCACTCTGTTTGTCCTTGTCGATGAGCTACTCTTTTTGTATAAACACTTCTCACACTTCCCTTTGCCCATTGTGCCACCCAAAGCGTTGGCGTAATCCTTCACTGGGATATCGTGTTGCTTATCTTAAGAAGAGCTTCAATGATTGTTCTTTTGGTTTTGCTGCAGTGGAAGTAAACAACTTTGTAGTTTGATTCGTTGGACTTCATACGCCACTGCTGGAGCAAAGCGAGTGCATCGTCAGGTACTTTTTGTATAACGTTTTGTGTGACTTATGTAATTAGTGTTGTCTGCATAAAAAATGTAATTTCCTGATTGTGCGGTTAAACTGGCTCTGGAAGATCATTCGTATATAGGTTGTATAGAGTAGGGGAAAGGACATGGCCTTAAGGCACGCCAGTCTTGGGTTCAGGAAGTAGGGACAGGTTGGCCCGCCACCATATTCATATTGTCCTGTCATCCAGGTAGTTGCAAAGGTTTTAATTACAGAATAAGGTCAAAGTAGTCGTGCAATTTGTGCTAAAAAACCTCGTGTAGAGGACATGCTCGAACACCTAAACGAAGTACTCTAGGAAAGATATGGGACTGCAGGACAGGTGTGCAGAGGTGGGTTTCTGGGAGCTTGGGTAAACAGATACAAAGAATTGAGAAGAGTACTTATATATCAAATGAACATGGGTAAAGGAATCTAGGGAGACTCAATACAGATGGCTCCCGAGTAGGCAGTGCAAGTAATGATAGCATGAGGGGTTAGGGCTGATAACTTTAATAATCAGTTTGTTGATTACAAGCCATGCAATGGACTCAGGTGACCGCTGTTCATTTGGAAGACTTAGAGTTAAGAAAATATCTAATGAGAGAGGATTCAGCAGTTTTATATCTAGAATTACAATGGCATTTGAAGATCATGGGAGTATTTTTTCACTCCATGCTGTGTTTCTAATGACTGGTGTGGTAAAAGAATGCGGATCTATTATTGGTATATTTAACAGAATATCTGTGTAAATCTCACAGGTGATCCCATAATTCATATACACTAAGCTGCTCTTATCTTGAACTCTAATTAAGAAAAAAAAATGGAAATAGATTAATGAATGATAGATAAATGAATAAATAAGAAACAAACAAGTCAATGGATGAATAAAGATAAACAAGTAAATGAGTAAATAGGGCCACAAATAAAAGGATAAACAATTGATAAAGAAAACGTTGAATAAATGAAAGAGTGAATTAGTAAATGGTAAAATAAAGACGTGGATAAATACCTAAACAAATGAGCAATTATAAAAAAATATTTGTAGAATCTCCTTAACATTTTTCATTGAGTTGTCCCACTTCTACTGACCTTTCAGAAAATAAAGTCGCTGTTTTAGGTACTGATGATCTTCCATGGCAGCCAGGTCTCCGTGGATACTTCGGCAGGCTGCTCTTGCCTGCGACCACGTCCTCTGGTGACGGGAGATGTACAGACACTCGGGTCCAACTGGAACATAACTAAGTGGACAAGGTGGTCCTACAGTCGTCAGTGGCTTCTTCAGGAAAGGACTTCGAGTTGAAGGAGTAGGAGGAGGGCGAGGAGTTGAAGTAGAGGGTGGAGGAGGGGATGAGGAGGGAGGAGGGGGAGGAGGAGGTGGTGGAGGAAGAGGAGGAGGAGGGGAAGGTGGAGGTGCTGATGCTCTTGGTGTATGCAAAGTTGTCGAGGGCGTGTCGTTTCTGAAGGAGGTAGTCTGATTGGAAAAGGCTTGTTTTAATTTTTTATTGTTGTTGGCTTTAGTGACAGTGTCCTTAGTGGTATCAGTTACCTTCCTTACACCCTGATGGCCAAAGTCAGTGGTGGCGATGGTTGTAAGGGTACCAGCAGTATTAGATAAGACCGAGGTGGTGGTAGCGGTGGTGGTGGAAGGAAGAAGAGAGGACGGCTTGGTACCAGAGTTCGGACCTTTACCGACAACTGTCTTTTTACTCTTGTCAACTGGCTCTGGGTTTTTATTCCTTTGCTGAACCCCATTCCTCTCCGAGAAGTGGTTGTTGCCTTTGCCCAGGTGGTTGGGTTGTTCGGGAACGAACGTAAGTGTGTTGTTCGTCTCTTTCTCCGTACTCGGGAAATCCTCCTCGCTGTCGACCAGACGATCCTTTCCACAAGGACTCACGTATTTGGTTTTCTCTTTTACTTTCTCTGGAGGCTCGATCTTTTTAGCTTTCTCCACTTCACCCTTGGTCTCTATCTCCTTATTCCTTCCTTTCAGTTTGGTTGTTTCCTTTTCCGTGCCCTTCTCGGGTTTCCACGAGAACTTGTGGTCTTCGGACTCTTCCAGGATGTTCGATGACGTGTTGTAGTCGAAACGACTTCCTAAGCGTTCGCGCCACATCGGCTGGAAGACCTCCAAGTCTTTACCTGCCAAACAAAGAATAGTGATAGAAACATTTCAAATGGATCATCCATTCTATCTCTCTCTCTCTCTCTCTCTCTCTCTCTCTATATATATATATATATATATATATATATATATATATATATATATACACCAACCACAATTCTATATAATTCTAAGCCAACAAAATCGAGAAACTCGAGGTGGCCAACATGCAGAAATTGAAACGTGGTACAGCCAAGTACTCGAACCTGCGCTATATATATATATACATATATATATATATATATACACATATATTTCTATTTACCTATCTTTATATCTATCATGTATATCTTTCTCTGTCTCTTACTACCTCATTACTACCGTGAATCCATTTTTTTTCCCCAGCGCAAATGTTTTCCTCTCCTGAGCTTGTTATAATTATCTTTTAACCTTTTCAAATTATTTCATAAGGATCTCTTTTAAATCCTCAAAGGAATGAATCGGGATGTTAATTCTTGCGTTTTTACCCTTTTATCAGTTACTTGTTTATTAGGTGAATTTATATTCTATGTTTTATCAATTACTTCCTTCAGAATTCGGTTTATTGTGGTCATTCTTGTTTCTGTTTTTTTTTTTTTTTGCGGTTCTAAGTTACTTATTTCAGTTTATGATCAGTGCCAATTCATTATTACTGTCTTTCCCTCCGGTCACCTTGGTCGAAAATTTAAGATTTCACTTAACTTCCAATTTGTGTTTTTCCTCTTAATAATCTGGATTAATTCACATTCCACAATAGAAGATTACAAATTCATAATTTTCCGACATTCACTTAACGGAACCACATTGTCTCGCCCTCGAATCCTATTAAATAAATAAATTATATATATAAATATATATATATATATATATATATATATATATATATATATACATATATATACACACGGCGGCCGTGTGTGTGTATGCGTGCCTGTGTGTGTGTGTGTGTGTGTGTGTGTGTGTGTGTGTGCGTGTGTGTGCGCGCGTATGTGTGTGCGTATGTGTATGCGTGTGTGTGCGTGCGTGCGTGTGTGTGTGCGTATGTGTGTGTGTGTGTGTGTGTATGTGTGTGCGTATGTGTGTGTGTGTGTGTGTGTGTGTGTGTGTGTGCGCGTGTGTGTGTTGAAGTCTCCATCACTACAACCTAACACACGAACTTGGAGACATTTACTGCACGCACGAAACAATTAAGAGCTCGATACACGTACACCTTCCCGGCTTCAGATCCGCTGGCTTAAACAGAAAACCATAAACGAAAATAAAGTTGATAAACATGCGCACCCGTGTTTTTCCGATGCCAGGCCCTGAGAGCATCGATGACGTATGAGACGTTTACGATGCGGCTGGTGAGGACGCTGAAGCTGTTGCTGGTTGCCCGCTGGTGAGACCGAAGAGATTCGTCCGCTTGCACGAACTGAGGACGGGGAAGCAAAACGACCTTTCAGACTCAAAGACAAAGGCAAGGTCAATCGGCTAGAGTTCAGTTTGTTTGTGTTAGCCAAAGATCTATGAACTGAGGACGGGGAAGCAAAACGACCTTTCAGACTCAAAGACAAAGGCAAGGTCAATGGGCTAGAGTTCAGTTTGTTTGTGTTACCCAAAGATATATATTTCTGTCTATTTATATACATACATACATACATACATATACCAGAGGCTTTTTTTCCCTTAAAAGGGAGGTAGCCTTTCAGACTCAAAGACAAAGGCAAGGTCAATCGGCTAGAGTTCAGTTTGTTTGTGTTAGCCAAAGATCTATGAACTGAGGACGGGGAAGCAAAACGACCTTTCAGACTCAAAGACAAAGGCAAGGTCAATTGGCTTGAGTTCAGTTTGTTTGTGTTAGCCAAAGATATATATTTCTATCTATATACATACATACATACATACATATACCAGAGGCTTTTTTCCCCCTTACAGGGGAGGTAGCCTTTCAGACTCAAAGACAAAGGCAAGGTCAATCGGCTTGAGTTCAGTTTGTTTGGGTTAGCCAAAGATCTATGAATTGAGGACGGGGAAGGAAAACGACCTTTCAGACTCAAAGACAAAGGCAAGGTCAATTGGCTTGAGTTCAGTTTGTTTGTATTAGCCAAAGATCTATATTTCTGTCTATCTATATACATACATACATACATACATACATATACCAGAGGCCTTTTTCCTCCTTATAAGGGAGGTAGCCTTTCAGACTCAAAGACAAAGGCAAGGTCAATCGGCTAGAGTTCAGTTTGTTTGTGTTAGCCAAAGATATATATTTCTGTCTATTTATATACATACATACATACATACATATACCAGAGGCCTTTTTCCCCCTTATAAGGGAGGTAGCCTTTCAGACTCAAAGACAAAGGCAAGGTCAATCGGCTAGAGTTCAGTTTGTTTGTGTTACCAAAAGATCTATATTTCTATCTATCTATACATACATACATATACCAGAGGCCTTTTTCCCCTTATAAGGGAGGTAGCCAAAAAAACAAAGGCATAAAAACCACTTCCACCCATTCCATCCCTATCACACTCCACTCCCATCCACCCTCTTCCCTCCCTCTTATCTTGGCACCCCTTGGTATATAGATAGATAATGAAATCTATCTATTTACTAAGGGATCATTTCCTCCTTATAAGAGAGGTAGCCGGCCAAAACATGCACCCACTCCCACCCATTCCACTCCCACCCATTCCACCCCCATCCACCACCCTTGATTCCCCCCCTCATCTTGCTGTAAGCCAAATATGTAATACAAAAAAATGGAGACAATGTCAAAGTTGAATCCATGTAATATGTTTTTAATGAACTCACAGACATGTAAATTGATAAATACAAGCTTATACAGTAATATACAGAAAAATATATATATATATATTGTGTGTGTGTGTGTGTGTGTGTGTGTGTGTGTGTGTGTGTGTGTGTGTGTGTGTGTGTGTGTGTGTGTGTTTGCTTAGAATAAAAGAACGTGTAACTATGATTATACAAACTTTGATAACCCGGGGACATTTGTTTTGAATGTTACCAAAATATTCTATTTGAGCAGCAGACTACAGATGAAATTTATAAAAGGTAGCACATGGTTGAAGAGCTGTTGTATGTTACAAAATTTTTATTCTAGAAAGCCAGGCCTTACCAAGAAAGCTTCAACCCCGTCATTTTTCTTAGCCACCCATTGGCCAAATAAAGCTAATTGGAGTTAGCAGGAAAAATATGTTAGATATTGTACTAAATGTACTAAATGTACTAAGGATCTCACCTTCATCTCCAGCTCTTGACAGGTTTCCTTGCAAAGCCGGAGTTGCTGGTTGAGTATCTCCATCGACGTGTGCAGCTGCGTCACAAGAGCCTGCAACTGCAGATGCTCCTCGGACATGATCGCCATTTTGTTGAGCAGATCGTTCATTCTTGCGTGAACGCTTCTGTCCTCGAACCATCGCTCTCTTCGAGACCTCGAGATCTGCTGCTCACGGCCACTGCCGGAGGCCGCTTGACTTGCGTCGGCAGACACCGCCGGCAGAAGAAGCAGGATGAAGACGAACATCAACGGGAGAGAAGAACGAGAGGGCAGAATCTCCCTCCGCTTCAGACTCCGCGTGTTACGTAAAAACAAATGTGACGAAAAAAAAGACGAACTGCTGGGTGGTGACAAAGTCGAAGAACCGCAGGACGACGAACCAGCTGGGCTGCAGCTGGCTAGCGTACAAGAGACATTACAGGAGAAATATTTTGTACAAGGAAGAGCCAGAATGAAGCAGAACGAAGACAGCTGAAGGAGACAAAGAGGACGTAAAGAGGAACTCGAAGAAAAAAACTTATATGATAAAGAAGAAGACCAAAGTTGAGTTCTGATGGACGTTCCGTCAAAGTTTTTACACTTATTAAAGTTACTCTCGTTCTCGTCATTACAGTGGTTGATATTTCTCATGTGTTGTGAATTACTAGTATTAAACTTCATTGTGACGATGACACACACAATCCAGCACGGCCAAACTATCTCCGGTTTGTATCTTTCTGATGTTCTTGTTTCTGTCTGGGTATGTCACTATCGTACCATATATACGGATTTTATCATTAATAAATTTCAATACAAGGACAATATTTGATACTAAAGAATAAAAAACAAAAATGTATTATTGTAGACACCCAAAGGTGCCCAAGAATTCATCTACTACATACAATTTTTTTCTGTTTAAAATGTGTAAAACAGAGTATTTCTAAATGTATTACACTTTCTATAACAAAATTTATTTATATCTAATCTAAATTATACCAATAGGACAATATCAAATGTACATCACAGAGGTTAAATCTATCACATGGAACATTTTATTATCTACAATTATAGTCATTAACATAACATGTAAAACAGCTGTTGAAAGAAAACGGTGCTTTTTGTTGTTAAAGATCCTGATACGTGATTTCTTATATATATATATATATATATATATATATATAAATATATATATATATATACATATATATATATATATATGTATATATGTGTGTGTGTGTGTGTGTGTGTGTGTGTGTGTGTGTGTGTGTGTGTGTGTGTGTGTGTGTGTGTGTGTGTGTGTGTGTGTGTGTGTGTGTGCATACATTATATATTTATATACATGGACTTTAAGAAAAGGACATCCACCGTTTAAAAAAAAAAAAAAAAAAAAAAAAATCAGGCACTCTCCCAGTTCACCTTTGAACTTTGGTGATACGAGCAACAGATGAAGTCCTAGTGATCCTTGGTGGACGAGGCACTATCTACAATAATCCTACAGAGCTTATCCTTCGGGGACCGAGGAAGTTAAGCTTAGTGTCCTTATATGCATGACCGCACTCAATGTGTCTTAACAAGGGGAGGTTGATACTACATTTGCATCAGAATGTTCTAAGATTGAATATTGCTAAATCCTCCGCGGAATGGGGGAAAGCTGTAGCAAATCAGGCAAATCAATCGGAACGTTGCAATGGAGGTGTAGGTATCATAAATCGACGATGATAATGCCTCACTTAAGGTGGAGATGGGCCGATAAGATAATTGGGAAGGTTGCAGTATAGTTACGTAAGGTATGACCTCGCAGGGTCATATGGATGTATGTTTACACACACACACACACACACACACACACACACACACACACACACACACACACACACACACAATAAAAAGACAGAGGCACACAAACACATATACGAGTCATTGGCGCGGTTGGTAGAGTTCCCGGCTGCCACTACGGAGGTCCGGGTTCGAATCCTGCCCAGGGCTGAAATAATTTCAGTATCGCTGCGCTTCGAGTCGTTACTCCAACTCTCGTGGGCGGGGAGTTGGGGATGTGTGTGCGTGTAAGGTCACAGCATTACCCATAGATCGGTCATACGAGCTTTGAGCTCTCTTCCGGGAGGAAAATAGCTGTCGATCACGAGTCCAGCATGTGATCCAAAGACCAAGGTGAATACACACACACACACACAATAAATAGACAGAGGCAAACACACACACAAACACAAATACACAAACACACACATACACGAGTCAATGGCGCGGTTGGTAGAGTTCCCGGCTGCCACTACGGAGGTCCGGCTTCGAATACCACCCAGGGCTGAAATAATTGTTGTATCGCTGCGGTGCGAGTAGTTACTCTAACTCTCATGTGCGGGGAGTTGGGTGTGTGTGTGTGCGTTTAAGGTCACAGCATTACCCATAGATCGGTCATATATGAGCTCTGATCTATCTTCCGGGAGGGAAAAAGCTATCGATCACGAGCCCAGCACGTGATCCAAGGCCATGGTGAACCGCACATGCACACAAACACAGACACACACGGGTACACACACGCGCACACATTTACACAGAATCATGAACATACTCTAATACAATATTTCGTTTGCGAACTGTATAATACAAGAGGATTTATTCGGTTGGCACCCTGCACACCTGGGCATGTACCCCACTCAGGTTGCGTCCCCACAGGCTCACGATGCTGTGCACAGAATTCTCTCCAGATTTTGAGAAAGCGTTTGAGACTCTCACACCAATTACTGGTACCTAACATTAC
>NC_134804.1:51444959-51447459 GCF_046742065.1 Oratosquilla oratoria
AGAAGGATGATGATGGTTAGGATGTAGTTGTAGTGAAGGAGGTAAACTTTCTTGTCCTTCACTTCTACATAAGGAAACCATCTGAGAAACTCTCCGTATTGTTCCATGTCCTCAGCCACGTCCTTGTCACGGTTGTAAAGGTAACTCCAGTCAGGCTTCTCTGCGACAATGCTGACGAAGACCAAGTAGATTCCGATGACGAAGGAGGTCAAGATGCAAGTTTGGCTGAAGAATGATTTGTTCCTCAGGCCTTCCAGGGTCGAATCCAACCTCTTCCTCGCCTCCTGCCGAACTCCGGAAACGGCTTCAAGAAGGTTCTTGTGGCCGTCAGCTGCTTCCATCGGCGTCCCCGAACAATTGTCAGGATGTGTCGGTCAAGAGGTCCTGTCCTGTAGGCATCCTGCAAGACATCCTAGATTTCGCATGTTGATTTGATCCTGTTCGGAAAAAGCCTTAACTACGCTAGCTCTTCGTTGTCAATTTTAGAAAGACATCTGCTACATCTCTACCGTAAAGACATGTGGCAGGAAGTCCTGTAATAACTACTCAGGCTTTACATCATCTTTACTAGAAGGACTTCTGTTAAACCTCTACGGCCCAGACTCACGCATCATTCTTTCCGTTAGTGGAGTTTAGTCTCTATCCATGAATGAACATAGATTCATTATAATGTTTTACTTTTCTTCTTTTCCTTCTTCCTTTTATTACTTCTTTATCAACACTACGACTCCGCTCCTGAATGCTGAAACTCCCATGGAACTTCCTATTGTAGGCCTTATGGTCTCTTGCAGTCTCTTTAATTCTTATGTTCTTATGTTCTCCTTAATTCTTATGTTCTTATGATTTCCTTCAATTTTCCATAATCTTGTATGGTTTCTGATATCTGGTGCATGAAATTGATTATACAATTCCTTGGAGAGACTCAGATAATAACGTCAAAACAAAATCTATAGAAATCGTAACGAGGTTAAATGGGTTGGAGCAGCATTTTGAAGTTAAATTATTTCAAAAATACATACTAGTATATATATATATATATATATATATATATATATATATATACATATACAAATATATATACATATATATATATACACATATATATATACATATACATATACCAAGGCTTTTCCCCTTGTATATATGTATAATGTATATATATATATATATTATATATATACATATATATATATATATATACATATATACATATATACGTATATATATAATATACACATATATACGATATATGCGTGTATGTATATAAATACATATATATATATACATATATATTAGCATATATATATGTATATGTATATATATATTATTATATATATATAATATATATATATATATATATATTATATATATATATACATGCATATATATATATGTATATATATCTATATGTATTTATATATATGTATGTATATGTATATGTTTATATATGTAAATGTATATTAATACACGTATGTACATATATGTATATATATATGTATATTATGTATATATATATATATATATGGAAATAGACTCATCCACTGGGATTCGAACCCTTGCTAGGCGCTTACGTCTTATAAACAAAGGCCTTAACCGACCATGCCATCTCGACCCTACAAAACGAAACGACTTGGTTCACGGCCCAGTCGTTCCGCCGAGGGCACTTGGACAGAACATGATACGTAATGTATTTCATCAAATGGATTTCATCGAATCCCAGTGGATGGTCCTATTTCCAAAAATTGTCAAAATTATAAAAAACATATATATATATATATATATATATATATATATATATATATATATATTGTATATGTATTTTATATATGTAATATATATATGTATATATGTATATATGTATACATATATGTATATATGTAAATGTTTATATACTTATACATATATATACATATATACATATTGCAATAAAAACACTAGGAGCGTGTGTTCACAAATGCGTAAATAACCACTAGGAAAAGTAAACTAACGAAGCAGAGCGCTTTCGTGTAATTACATCTTCAGTGCAGATACAAAGAAGGAATTATAAGATGAAGAAACAAGGTACAGAATATATGGCATAGTGAAGAGGGCATTCGGAGAGGTAGTGGAAGAAGTACACGTGACGGACGTATTGCCCGTCCTGGTAGCCAACAAGTATGGGACTTTTGGGCCGTCCTGGTAACCAACAAGTATGGGACAACTGCTCATAATTTATATTACAATTCAAACAATTTTGAAATTTCCGAGAAATAAAACTATCTAATTTGTACAAACCTTGATGAAGATTAACATTTATCCCCTTAATCTTGATCAAATCTAGTAAGGGGATAAATGTCCAATCTTCATCAAGGTTTGTACAAATTAGATAGTTTTATTTCTCATGAAATTTCAAAATTGTTTGAATTGTAATATAAATTATGAGCAGTTGTCCCATACGTGTTGGTTACCAGGACGGCCCAAACGTCCCATACTTGTTGGCTACCAGGACGGCCATACGTCC
>NC_134804.1:51449930-51457430 GCF_046742065.1 Oratosquilla oratoria
TTTTTTATCAACCATTAAGGGTTCCGTGATTGAACCAGCTTACCCCATGACAATTAATCTAACTGGGTCTTTTCCATTTTATGGCATGTAGAATTTTTAGGTTAGGTTAGGTTAGGTTAGGTTAGGTTAGGTAAGGTTAGGTTAGGTCAGGTCAGGTTAGGTTAGATAAGGCCAGGTTAGGTTAGATAAGGCCAGGTTAGGTTAGATAAGGCCAGGTTAGGTTAGATAAGGCCAGGTTAGGTTAGATAAGGCCAGGTTAGGTTAGGTCAGGTTAGGTTAGATCAGGTTAGGTTAGGTTAGGTTAGGTTAGGTCAGATCAGGTTAGGTTAGGTCAGGTTAGGTTAGGTCAAGTTAGGTTAGGTTAGATCAGGTCAGGTTAGGTTAGGTCTGATTAGTTTAGGTCAGGTTAGGTTACGTCAGATTAGGTTACGTCAGGTTAGGTTACGTCAGGTTAGGTTAGGTTAGATCAGGTTAGGTTAGGTTAGGTTAGGTTAGGTTAGGTCAGGTTAGGTTAGGTTAGGTCAGGTTAGGTTAGGTTAGGTTAGATTAGGTTAGGTCAGGTTAGGTCAGGTTAGGTTAGGTTAGGTTAGGTCAGGTTAGGTTAGGTTAGGTTAGATTAGGTTAGTTTAGAAGAGATTAGGTTAGGTGAGGTTAGGTTAGATGAGATTAGGTTAGGTGATGTTAGGTGAGGTTAGGTTAGATTAGGTCAGGTTAGGTTAGGTTAGGTTAGGTTAAGTTTCAGATTGATATTCATTTCTTACACCTTTTAAGTTGTTGCAATCAACTGCATGCAGTCAAATGGAAAAAATCCATCTAACTTCACGGTAAAGGAATGATCCAGGGGACGGTGTTTATATCACGATTCTTGCACACCATACGTTGGTCCCATCCACCCTAGTCATGAATTTGCCTCATCCCAATTAGGAGCTGAAGGCTCTGGCGTTTCTGCTTCTGCCTGAATGTCATCTGAATTGCAGCCAAGCTGTCAACCACATCTGGTCTCAAAACGCTGGTCTTAACCGCACTATCTCCAGGGGTTTCCTCACAGCTACTGTCTGAAGGGGACTGCGAGAGACCATAAGGCCTATACAAGGCAGTTCCATGTCCATGACCACCTATCTCTCCATTCGTAAAGTTATCTAAGTTTCTTTTAAAACAACCAATAGTTTCAGCGTTCACTACAAGGTTACTAACGGTGCTATTCTTAAAAATAATCCTTTCCTTATATAAATCCTTGGAATGGAAAGATTTATATAAGGAAAGATTTTTTCAATACCACCGTAAGAATCTTACGGTGGTATTGTTAAAAAAAATCTTTATATAAATCTTTCCTTTCCAAGGACTTATATAAGATTTATATAAGGAAATATTTTTTAAGAATACCACCGTAAGTCTATCCCATTCGTTAATCACTCTATTGGTAAACCAGTTCTTGTCTAATACCTGTTGCCTATAACTACCTATTACTGGTATAATACTACGTCATCTCAAAGGAATATACAGGGTTTGATATTTCCCTGTTCAGGATCGACGTTTTCTTACTGGAAGCAATTTTATTTTTCCAGGAATTGTGTTTTTGTCCATGGGCATAATACAGTACAGAGGTGTTGTCATAGAGATAGTACAGGAGAGATTCTACAATAACTAGAAGGATAACAGAACGGAGGAATAGAAAAAGTATTTTTTTTTTTTTTTTTGAGAGAGAGAGATAGAGAGAGAGATGAGCTTTCGGTCCTAAAATAATACTACGAGGCTCTGGTCCGTAGGGATGTTACTTAATTATAAATGGATAAGACATAAAGTCAATATCATTAACTGGGATGGTGGTAGTAAATGATACGAACTGGATATCACGAACACAGCCTTCTTAGCAAGGTTGCTTTCGTTACCAACGTGTTAAAAAAAAAAAAAAAAAAAAAACCGCAACAATCACCAAACAGTCGGAGGTCCCCGCCACCGTCATTCCATTACCCACAATGCCCTTTCGTCGTAGAAGAAGCCGCGGCAGAGGACTCAACCCTCAATTTCACCACTCGAGGCACATGCTGCCCATCGGGCCATTTTCTTTGTTAAGGAGAAAGGGAGGAGGTGATATAACAAATTGTGGTCTTTTGTCTAGTCACGGCACCTCCCCTCCCCTTTCTTGACCTCCTCCCCTTTATCATCCCCCCCCCTCCCCTCCCCCCCTTTGCTGCCCATCTACTCTTTTGCTTCCTCTCTCTCCCCTTCTCTTTTTCACTACTCTCTCCATCTCTTCCTCTTCCTCTTCCCAATGCTTCTTTAGCTTTCATGTCTCCTTCTCCATCCTTCCTACTCCCCGTTTATTCCTCTTTTTAATGTTTTTTTACCTTTTATGTCTCCTCCATTTTAGTACTTTCCATCTCTTCCTCTTCCCAATGTTTCTTTAGCTTTCATAAATCCTTCTCCATCATTCCAATTCCCCGTTTCTTCCTCTCTTCAATGTTTCATTACCTTTTATGTTACCTTCTTCATCATTCCTATTCCCCATTTCTTCCTCTGCCCAGTGCTTCTTTACCTTTTATAACCCCTACTCCCGTTTTACTACTTTCCAACTCTTCCTCTTTCTAATGCTTTTCCAACTTTTATATCACCTACTCCCTTTTTCCTACACTCCATCTCTTCCTCTCCCTGATGCTTCTTTACATTTTGTATTCCCTTCTTCCTTTTTTCTTTTCCCCATCTCTTCCTCTTCCTAATGCTTCTTTACCTTTTACATCCCCTTCATCATCCTTCCTATTCCCCATCTCCTCCTCATAAATTTTCAGTTATCCTCATTTTCCCTTTTCTTTTTTCTCTCATTTCACCGGTTCGTTCTCGCTTCTAACCTAACCTAGTCTAACCTAACTTCCCTTTTCTTTTTCCTCATTTTACCATCTCGTTTTCGCTTCTAACCTAATCTAATCTAACCTAACTTAACCTAACCTAGCCTAACCTACCCTAGCCTAACCTAGCCTAACCTGCCCTAGCCTAACCTAGCCTAACCTGCACTAGCCTAACCTAGCCTAACCTGCCCTAGCCTAACCTAGCCTAACCTAGCCTAGCCTAGCCTAACCTCCTCCTGACTCCTCATCCATCCTTTGACTTTGCAATCCATCCCTTTCCTCACCATCTCCTTCTCTACACTCCCTTGCCTCACTCCCGAAGCTCAGTCTTCTCCCTAATGGCTTCTACGTCCTCTCCCTTTCAAATTTCCGTCGCTCATTACCACGTACATATTAACTGGGCTTTCTCTCGTTTCTCCTCGTGTTTCGTAATAATCCTCTTCCTTCAATGTCTCTATCGCACATTGCTGTACCCACGCAAGTTCTCCTCCCTCTCTTTCTCTGCTTCTTCTTCTTCTCTCTCTCCCTCTCTCTCTCTCTCTCTCTCTCTCTCTCTCTCTCTCTCTCTCTCTCTCTCTCTCTCTCTCTCTCTCTCTCTCTCTCTCTCTCTCTCTCTCTCTCTCTCTCTCTCTCTCTCTCTCTTTCTCTCTCTCTCTCCCCCTCTCTTTCTGTGTTTGTGTGTGTTTGTGTATTTGTGTGTGTGTGTGTGTGTGCGCGCGCGTTTTTATTGTGTGCATGTGTATGTGTGTTTGTATGTGTATGCTTATTTGTATATATTTGTGTTTGTGTATCTGTGTGCGTGTGTGCGTGTGTGTGCGTGTACGCGCGCGTGTGTCTGTGTATGCACGCGTGTATATATGTTTGAATGACCCTCCGCGTATGTATGTCGCGTGTGTAGACAAGGTCTAACGCGAGATTCATTAACACAACAGCCAATAACTCATTACCGTCTTCCTCGTTCTCGAAATATTCCTCATCAACGTCCCTTGAGTAACAGGACGAGCCTGAAGCTCTCCGAAACTCATGAGGAATAAAGTGAACAAGTGGTGAGTAAGTGAAGTATATTTACGCGACATTTCCAGATGCTTGTGTCATCTGTCAGGTGTGGAATTACATACAATTTCACAAATGATACAGGTAGAAATATCTTTGCGGAGTTGACATGGTGCATCGACTTGTGATATCAGGAGGACGTGTGTGTGTGTGTGTGTGTGTGTGTGTGTGTGTGTGTGTGTGTGTGTGTGTGTGTGTGTGTGTGTGTGTGTGTGTGTGTGTGTGTGTGTGTGTGTGTGTGTGTGTGTGTGTGTATATGTATGTGTGTGTGCACGTGTGTGTATGTGTGTGTGTGCACGTGTGTGCGTGTGTGTGTATGTGTGTGTGTGTGTGTGTGTGTGTGTGTGTGTGTGTGTGTGTGTGTGTGTGTGTGTGTGTGTGTGTGTGTGTGTGTGTGTGTATGTGTGTGTGTGTGTGTTTGTACTTGTGTATGTGTGTCCACGTGTATGTATATATATACATATATATGTATGATTGTATAACAGCAAGAGATATCTCTGTCTACGAGCCTATCTATCTGCCGTCTGTTTGTCTGTCTGTCTGTCTCTTTGAAATTGGGGCCTCAAACAAAAAATCAAAACCCGACCAAAATGGATGAAAAAGTTCAATAAACCCATAAAATTTATATGAAAAAAATGTGACTGATTCATTCCATTTTGCTTAGAAAGCGGTCGAAAGCTATAATGCTATTGTCGTTGTTACCTGTGACGTCATCATCGCTAACTGTATCGTTGTCATTATCGTCTTCTGTGTTGTTATAAATTATCAATCTGAACGCGTATAAAGTATTCTTTACTTTATAAAATTGTAACTATTATGACAACAGGGCAGGACTCGCAGTCATGGATTTAAATTGAACAATTTTAGATTAGAGAAGGAAATAGGCAAGAAATGGTTTACTAATAGGGTTGTCAACGAATGGAATGGACTTAGTAACCACGTAGTGAGCGCTGAAACTATCGGCTGTTTTAAGAAAGGGTTAAACAATTATATGGATGAGGATGACAGGTGGTAATGGACATGGAACTGCCTAGTGTAGGCCTTATGGTCTCTTGCAGTCTCCTTCATTCTTATGTTCTTTTGACCATAACAGAAGGCGAACGCACAGATGAAGCTATTAAGAAGAAAGTCCGATTTATGGAGGCTCTTCCTAGGAGCAAGTGTAAATGGGCCCAAGCGGCCCACGATCTCACGTATGTATGTATTATGTATGTATGTTTGTATGTATGTATGTATGTATGTATGTATGTATGTATGTATGTATGTATGTACGTATGTATGTATGTATGTATGTATGTATGTATGTATGTATGTATGTATGTACGTATGTATGTATGTACGTATGTACGTATGTATGTATGTATGTATGTATGTATGTATATATGTATGTATATATATGTATGTATGTATGTATGTATGTATGTATGTATGCATGTATGTATGTATGTACATTTGTGAGGCCTGCTATGACAACGACACAATGCACGTGTTGAAACCACAAAGGAAATGAAAATTACCTGTTCTGATCTTGTTCATGAAACAGAGATTAAGTTAACTATCCCTAACAGCGGAAAGCAATTACTCCCAAATAAAGAGTTCACGACATACAAGCACCACCGAATCAGTCCTCGTGTATATACGTACGTTATTCATGTTATTCATTGACAGAACTCCTGGTAAGGTCGCTCGCGGTTACGGTCCCCCCCACCCCCCGGTCCCCCTGCCCCCCAGGTCCCCCCCCGGTGTGCGCGGGACGCCCCCGTGCACAATCGCCCCACGGGGTCTTCCGCGGTCATCGCCCCGGCTCCTCGTCTTGACAGAGGCGCCCCGTGGGCGTATGAGTAATTAACTCGCCCCCCGTTTTCTTTATCACGAATGTCATCGTCCACACGCAAATGAATATCAACACCTTGCCCCTCCCATACATAACCATTCCCGGTCCCTCCTCCTCCTCCTCCTCCTCCTCTTCCTTAACTACCTCCAGCCCATCTATCTACACCTACCTAACACCTATCTCCCTATCTACCTTCCCACGTGACCACCACATCCCTCCTCCCAATCCATTGTTCAGGACACTCATGGACTCGTCCTATTACCACAAATTCTCTTTCTTCCCCTTCCAGGTCTTTCCTGTTATTCCTCCCCTTTCACTTTCCTTTTCGTCTCATATTTTACCTTCTTTCCCACAACCAAACTCGAATATTTAACTTCTTTTTCTTTCTCTTCATTACATAATTTGTCTGTCCTTTACTTTCTCTGTTGTATGCATGTCTGTATATCTATCTGTGTGTGTGTGTGTGTGTGTGTGTGTGTGTGTGTGTGTGTGTGTGTGTGTGTGTGTGTGTGTGTGTGTGTGTGTGTGTGTGTGTGTGTGTGTGTGTGTGTGTGTGTGTGTGTGTGTGTGTGTGTGTGTGTGTGTGTGTGTGTGTGTGTGTGTGTTTGTGCCTGTCTGTGTATGTCTGCGAGTGCCTGTCTGTCTCTATCTTTCTGCTTACCAGTCTCTCTCTCTCTCTCTCTCTCTCTCTCTCTCTCTCTCTCTCTCTCTCTCTCTCTCTCTCTCTCTCTCTCTCTCTCTCTCTCTCTCTCTCTCTCTCTCTCTCTCTTCCTTTCTCTCTCTCTCTCTCTCTCTCTCTCTCTCTCTCTCTCTCTCTCTCTCTCTCTCTATCTATCTATCTATCTATTTCTATCATTCTATTTCGCCGTAGTTATGAACTCGTCATTCGATTAACATGATCTATTGCTTAACAAGTTTCTTGCACTCCTTCCGCAGTGTTCCACTTTTACTTTTACTGTTGCTTTCGTCAGGCTATTATATTAACAACCTCTTTGGTACTCCTTGATAGCAAAGAACTTTTTTAGATTTTCTTCTCTGTCCTCTCACAAGAGCTCCATATACATCAGTGGCTTAAGGAAACGAGTTTAAAGAGTACTCAAAAGTAAAATTATTCTGATGTTTGTATATATGTATCTATGTATGTATATATGTATGTATGTATGTATGCATGTATGTATGTATGTATGTATGTATGCATGTATGTATGTAAGTATGTATGCATGTACCCACACTAATATTAGGTAGTTTGTTTAGTGTTTGTAATTAGTGTAATTCTGTGTGTGAATATGTACACAAGGATATGTATATAAGTATTCAGAGATGTCATCAGGAAATTAAGGTAAGTTTGCGCCCTAACTAATATCTTGTTCTAATCTTCATTGGAGATTTTACAAATTTGGAACATTTTACCAACCAAAGAACGTATCTTCATTGGAGATTTTACATATTTGGAACATTTTACCAACCAAAGAACGTATCTTCATTGGAGATTTTACATATTTGGAACATTTCACCAACCAAAGAACGTATCTTCATTGGAGATTTTACATATTTGGAATATTTTACCAACCAAAGAACGTATCTTTATTGGAGACTTTACATATTTGGAACATTTCACCAACCAAAGAACGTAATATCCTTGACGTTGTCTATTGAAGAGGAATACAAAAGATAAAAAAAAAAAAAAATGCCATAATGGCCTGAAACAAAACAGAAGGGAATCAGGAGACCATATGACAAAGATGACAAAGACGGCTGTGGTGAGAAGAA
>NC_134804.1:51467430-51482430 GCF_046742065.1 Oratosquilla oratoria
CGAAGGAAATTTAGGACCTCCGTCACGTATTCTCAACCTTTTCCCCGTTTTCTAGGTAACCCGAGAGTCATCAGACCATCGACCCGTACCTCCATCTAACCCGACATAGAAAACGGAATGGTAATATATTAAGAACAATTGAATACACAGTGGTACAGCAATGGATATCAGAGGATTCAAACTGTAATGACATGATACGGGACACACTTCTGTAACAGCCATTTTCTTTCTCTGCGGATTTAAAAAGTTTAAAAAATCTTTCGTTAGTCATCCAAGTAAGCCTAGTAAACCGTCCCGCGAACAGCTGGGCGCGAATCCCAAGTTACCTCTGTCTCAGAGAAAGGTAGACGGGAAAAAGAGAGACTGGACCAGCGGCGGAAGTCAAGGAACTTGAAGAACCTGGAATGGGATTGGGACCATGATGGAGAAAGGGGAAGAAAGGAAGAGTGGAGAAAACGGAGGTGGGTGGGGGGACACTAAAGGTACGTTTCGTCCCGTGCGATTATCACTCAACGATGATTGTTCATGGCTCAATAATGATCGTCGAGCGATTGTCTGGAACACCGATTTTTTTTATTATTATTATTATCATTATTATTATTATTATTATTATTATTTTTTTCTTTTTTTTTCCCGGCTGTTTTGCTCCGAGCTGCAAAAAACGAGGCTGATCCTTGTGATCGGAGCTACCAACGCGTTTACCCAAATTGGATGCCAGTTAGTAGGATGCTCGTCACCTGCCAATGGCTGTGGTAGACTAATGATTGCACCAAGCAAATTGTACCTTAAACGACAGGGACGGTTTTCATTTTCCTTGCATAATCGCCAGTGAGTCATCAGCTGCACCTGCGTTCCCGTGAAAGGTGCTACTATATATATATATATATATATATATATATATATATATATATATATATATATATATATATATATATATTTTTTTTTTTTTTTTTTTTTTTTTTTGTTGTTTTTTTTTTTTTTTTTGCTAGGGTTCCCTCCAGGAATTTCTTTGGCCTCTGTACTACGATGTCGTACTTACTACATTTCATTCTGGCTATCGCAAGTCGACTTCATCCGGCGTAGGACAAGACCTCGATACGTCTGAAAACTGTGGTTGTCGCCAGATGATTTAATTCAGCTGTGAGGAAAGGAAAACAAAGACTCTTTTCCTCTCGTTGTACGGAGAGGAGTTTCTAGAAGTTTCGAGGACAAAGCAATTTCCTCAAGATGACAGTGCACTACGACAGATCTAACTGAAATGGGAGACGAAGTTTGGAGTCAAGAGAGGTCGAAGGTGAGACCAAGAGGGAGAAAGATACAGAGAGCACCGGTCTGCAACAAGACAGCACAGGGAGAAAAGGCACGTAGGGGAGAGAGAGAGAGGAAGGAGGTAGGGAGAGAGAGAGAGAGAGAGAGAGAGAGAGAGAGACGGAGAGAGAGGTGAGAGAGAGAGAGAGAGAGAGAGAGAGAGAGAGAGAGAGAGAGAGAGAGACGGAGAGAGAGGTGAGAGAGAGAGAGAGAGAGAGAGAGAGAGAGAGGGAGGGAGAGAGAGAGAGAGAGAGAGACGGAGAGAGAGAGACGGAGAGAGAGAGAGTGAGGGAGAGAGAGAGAGACGGAGAGAGAGAGGGGGGAAGAGAGAGTGAGAGAAAGAGAGAAAGAGAGAGAGACCGAGAGATAAAAAGAGAGACAGACGGAGAGAGAGCGAGAGAGAGAGAGAGAGAGAGAGAGAGAGAGAGAGAGAGGAGACATCAGTAGCCTTGGATGTTTTGTCAAGTAAAGAAAGACCGCGTGTGACCACCGTGACGTAGGCGTGTTGACACGCGGGTGGGCGTGGCTGAGACTGAGGTGCCCAGGGGCGGGACAAGAAGGAGAGGAAGGGAGGGAGGGAGGAAGGGAGGGAGGGAGGGAGGGAGGGAGGGAGGGAGAGAAGATGGACGAGAGGAATAAACAGGTGAGCCCCAAGGTGCGCACGCCACGTAACTCTGTGCATGTGTCTTAGAACATCTGTGTGTGTGTGTGTGTGTGTGTGTGTGTGTGTGTGTGTGTGTGTGTGTGTGTGTGTGTGTGTGTGTGTGTGTGTGTGTGTGTGTGTGTGTGTGTGTGTGTGTGTGTGTGTGTGTGTGTGTGTGTTTACCTATTTACCTAGTTGTATCTTACGGGAAGAGGAGCTACGCTCGAGAGGTCCCGTCTCTGTATCTCGCAGTGTGTGTGTGTGTGTGTGTGTGTGTGTGTGTGTGTGTGTGTGTGTGTGTGTGTGTGTGTGTGTGTGTGTGTGTGTGTGTGTGTGTGTTTACCTATTTACCTAGTTGTATCTTACGGGAAGAGGAGCTACGCTCGAGAGGTCCCGTCTCTGTATCTCGCAGTGTGTGTGTGTGTGTGTGTGTGTGTGTGTGTGTGTGTGTGTGTGTGTGTGTGTGTGTGTGTGTGTGTGTGTGTGTGTGTGTGTGTGTGTGTGTGTGTGTGTGTGTGTGTGTGTGTGTGTGTGTGTGTGTGTGTGTGTGTGTGTGTGTGTATGTGTGTGTGTGTGTGTGTGTGTGTGTGTGTGTGTGTGTGTGTGTGTGTGTGTGTGTGTGTGTGTGTGTGTGTGTGTGTGTGTGTGTGTGTGTGTGTGTGCGCGCGCGTGTGTGTTTACCTATTTACCCAGCTGTATCTTACGGGAAGAGGAGCTACGCTCGTAGGGTCCCGTCTCTGTATCTCGCAGTATCTAAGAGGTCCTGTGTGTGTGTGTGTGTGTGTGTGTGTGTGTGTGTGTGTGTGTGTGTGTGTGTGTGTGTGTGTGTGTGTGTGTGTTTACCTATTTACCTAGTTGTTTCTTACGGGAAGGGGAGCTACGCTCGTGGAGTCCCGTCTCTGTATCTCGCAGTGTGTGTGTGTGTGTGTGTGTGTGTGTGTGTGTGTGTGTGTGTGTGTGTGTGTGTGTGTGTGTGTGTGTGTGTGTGTGTGTGTGTGTGTGTGTGTGTGTGTGTGTGTGTGTGTGTGTGTGTGTGTGTGTGTGTGTGTGTGTGTGTGTGTGTGTGTGTGTGTGTGTGTGTGTGTGTGTGTGTGTGTGTGTGTGTGTGTGTGTGTGTGTTCCACAAAACAATGACATTCAGCTAAACGAGTCCACCTGTAATGTGGAAATTATCCACTTTTCAGTGCCAGTGACGTCTATACTGTTCATTATTGAGTGTTCACATTTGCCCCCTGAATATTCTTCTTTGTCTCTCTTCTGTCAGTTACAATTATTATCTACAATTCTGATTCCCATTTTTGAATCATTATGTTAAAATAAATTTGGTACAATTTCTGATTTGTTATTTCTTTATTTATAAGTATTTATTTGTTTATAGATCTACCGATTTATCAGTTTTTATTAATTAATTTATCTACTTATTTCTTTCTTTATAAATATCATTTATTTATTTACCGATTTACTTATTAATTTATCTATTATTCTATTAATTAATTTGTCTACTTATTTATTTCCGGATTTATTTATCTATTATTTATATATTTATTTATCTATTTGTACTTATGTTAATTACCTATCTATTCATTTATTCATATATTTCTTTATCTGTTTTACCAATTCTACAAGACAAAGTCCAGTAATATTTCTTACTAGATATCTTCTCGTGTGTGTGCGTTTACCTAATTATATTTATCTAATTGTAGTATATAGGAATGGAGCAACGTTCGTGGGTCCCGTCTCCTATTCTCCCAAATTATCATACCTTGAGCGCGCGCGCGAGTGTGTGTGTGTGTGTGTGTGATTCACCATGGTCTTGGATCACGTGTTGGACTCGTGATCGACAGCTATTTCCCTCCCGGAAGAGAGCTCAGAGCTCGTATGACCGATCTACGGGTAATGGTTTGACCTTACACGCACACACACACTCAACTCCCGCCCACGAGAGTTGGAGTAACGACTCGAAGCGCAGCGATACTGAAATTATTTCAGCTCTGGGTAGGATTCGAACCCGGACCGCCGTAGTGACAGACTCTACCAACTGCGCCACCGGGTCGTGTGTGTGCGTGTGTGTGTGTGTGCGCGCGCGCGTGCGCATGTTCGTGTGTTTGTGTGTGCGCGCGCGCGCATGTTCGTGTGTTTGTGTGTGCGCGTGCGTGCGCATGTTCATGTGTTGCGTGTGTGCGCGCGCGTGTGCGTGTGTGTGCGCGTGCGCGTTTGTGTTTATATATTATGTTTAAATGTATCAATAGAAAGTGAAACTAGAGACATTAGATTTATAGTCCCACACGATCATAAATGAAATAAAAATAATGTGTGGAAATAATGAAGATGAGACTTTGAGGAGAGAGTGGAATTACAAAAATGTTTGAGCATTTAGTCTCCAGAGGTGAGTGGAGATTACAAAATTGCCCGGTAGGTGGCAGAGTAGTCGCAGCGATTTGCGAGAGATTCCCAAAACAATCACTTTGTGTCAAAATGGTTCGTCATTTCACAACTCTTTATCACCCAAATAATCATAATAAGTCACCAGATTATATTAAAAGTTTAGTTATTATTATTACATACATAAGAAACAAGTATGAACAGTGTTTGATAAGTAAGGGTAGTTTTTAAAGAGTCTGGCCCGCTCCCGTTCTCTCATTCTCTCGCTTAGCGTCCAGCGTTTCCAAACGCTCTAGCCAAAACTTCTCTTTGTATCTTTCCACGGCGCCCAATAGATGGTGCTGAGATACCCTTCACAAACGACTATTCCCATTAATTCTGTAATCTTATTTAAAAGTAAACTGCATAGTGTTGTCGCTAAAATCCAATAAATAGATAGCTAAGGGACACTTAAGAGAAGAGAAATATTCCACATATTCATGATCATACTAAAATATGATCAAGATATGTCTTTGCACGCCAACGCGTGGAAACTGGGATCGCTTAATTAATAAACTAAATTCTGCGTTGAACATTCAGAAACAAAATGATACGTTAATGTTTACAACAACAAGCAGGGCCATAGCAAACTCTGCAACAGAGTAAAACCCTTGACGTATTATTTCTATCCTGTAACTTTGCCATAAAGGAAGGAGGGACGGAGAGATGGAGGAGGAGGAGGAGGAGGAGGGGAGGGAGGGAGGGAGGGGGAGAGGTGAGTTTAGAGCGGAGCAAGGAGGGAAAGATACGGTAGTGGCGAAGATGTAGAGAGAACGAAAGGTAACGTTGGAAGATTAGATCCACGGGAACATGAGAGAAAATAAAGGGAGGAATAGATTAAAGCTGAGGTTTGTAGTATACAAGAGTTACTCTATAATTTATATTATGCTACATTATGTAAAAATTATGAATAAATAATTCATCATAAAATGAAAAAACAGTTATATACAGGGACCTACCATTGATACCAAACATAGCAATGAACTTCACGAACACAATCCAAAACAAACCAAAACACATAATTAAATAAATAAATAAATGAATAAATAGATAAACGAACATCTAGATAAGTAGAATAAGTGGATAAATATAGATAATGCATAAAATAAATAATGGGATAAATAAATAAATAGGTAAGATATATAATGAACTTTACCGACAGAATCCAAACCAAACCAAATATATAAGTAGATAAATAAAAATATATATAGATAAATGAATAAATGACTAACAAAATAAATGAAACAGTTAAATAAATAAATAGAAATAATGCATAAGATAAGTAATTAGATAAAATAGATAAATGAGGAAAACGGATAATCATAAATATATGAAACAGTAGAAAAGTAAATTTATGAATAGATAAATAAGAAAATTAATGAACAAATTAAAACAGATAAAAACACTTAGATTAGATAAAATGATAAACGAATGAATAGAAAGTAGATAGATAAGTAAATTCCATAAGAACGTATCAGCGATTAGCTTTCGGAATATACTGTACATCACACAGAAGATTGCAAAGTGAAACTACAAATTCCCATGTGATGAACAAATTCGCCTGTTAATAAAGTACTCATTGTAGTCACAGCGTTGGGGTGAGGTCTCCCTTACCTGAATAAGATCCTATATACATACATATACCAAAGACTTTTTCCCCCTCACAAGGGAGATAGCCCAAAAAACAAAGACACAGAATCCACTCCCACCCATTCCCTCTCCACATACTCCACTCCCACCCATTCCCTCTCCACATACTCCACTCCCACCCATTCCCTCTCCACATACTCTACTCCCACTCACCCCCTCCCTCCCTCCTTTTCTTGGCTCCTCCTGGATGACGGGTCATCCCTGCATCTTGTCCACTACCTTGGGTCAGAAACAGTGTCACAAGAGATGTTGATTATTCATTCCAGCGTCAGGCCTTCACTTGAGTCACAGAGTATTCTATGATCTGGCACGATGACATTCCAGTGATATCTAATGGTTTTCCTTATGTGGATGTGCTGTGTCTTGCGACACTGCTTCTGACCCAGGGCAGTGGACAAGGTGCAGGGATGACCCGTCATTTCAGGAGGTGCTAAGATAAGAGGGAGGGTGGAGGGGTGTGGAGTGTATTCAGGGATGGAATGGGTGGGAATGATTTTATGCCTTTTTCTTTTTGGCTACCCCCCTTGTAAGGGGGAAAAAGCCTTGGTATATGTATGTATGTACTAATGACGTCGAGCCACTTCCTCAAAACAGCATTTAGTGTCCACGCCTCTGAGGCGCATAAGACAGGAAGCACAAGTGACTCGTATTCGGATCAAAATCATATTTAGTCCTTTCTCCATAAATATCCTCAGCGTCATATACTTTCATAGGACAAGCCTAGACCTTGAACAATGCCTATGAAGGAATTTCTGACATTCATATACTTTCATCCAGGAGGTGCTCAGATGAGAGGGAGGGTGGGAGGGGTGTGGAGTGTATTAAGGAATGAAATGGGTGGGAGTGTTTTTATGCCTTTCCCTTTTTGGCCAGTTCTGCACTACCATGAACAATGCTTATGAAGGAATTTCTGACATTCATATACTTCATAGGACAAGTCTCCACCACCATGAATAATGCTTATGAAGGAATTTCTGACATTCATATACTTTCATAGGACAAGTCTGCACCACCATGAACAATGCCTATGAAGGAATTTCTGACATTCATATACTTTCATAGGCCAGTTCTGCACTACCATGAACAATGCCTATGAAGGAATTTCTGACATTCATATACTTTCATAGGACAAGTCTGCACTACCATGAACAATGCCTATGAAGGAATTTCTGACATTCATATACTTTCATCCAGGAGGTGCTCAGATGAGAGGGAGGGTGGGAGGGGTGTGGAGTGTATTTAGGGATGAAATGGGTGGGAGTGTTTTTATGCCTTTCCCTTTTTGGCTACCTCCCTTGAAAGGGGGAAAAAGCCTTGGTATATGTATGTATGTATGTATATACTTTCATAGGCCAGTTCTGCACTACCATGAACAATGCCTATGAAGGAATTTCTGACATTCATATACTTTCATAGGACAAGTCTGCACTACCACGAACAATGTCTATGAAGGAATTTTTGACATTTATATACTTATAGGACAAGTCTGCACCACCATGAACAATGCTTATGAAGGAATTTCTGACATTCATATACTTTCATAGGACAAGTCTGCACTACCATGAACAATGCCTATGAAGGAATTTCTGACATTCATATACTTTCATAGGACAAGCCTGCACCTTGAACAATGCCTATGAAGGAATTTCTGACATTCACATACTTTCATAGGACAAGTCTCCACCACCATGAACAATGCTTATGAAGGAATTTCTGACATGACAGGTCTTTGTTATGCAGTACACTATCAAGGTATAAGAAACCCTCCAAAACATCAACGTCGTCACTACATGCATGGTCAGACTGAGCTGTGTTATCCAATAAGCCTCCCAACGCTGGAACTTGGGTTCCAGGAGACCTGGAATCCCAGCGATGTCGCCTAGTGACCCGAGGGCACCAACCAGGATCTTCAACGACTCTACAAGAAGTGCAGCATCATCGGCAAAGACAAGGACAGTGACTTTGATGTAGAAAACGGATGGTGAGCAATGACATTGATCGACAACCCTGTTCAGAATCCAGTCCATGATGTTGTTGGAAGGTTTACCTGCCTCATGCCTGTAAAGAAAGTGGACACACCTCCTCCACATTTCAGAGCACTCTATTTTCTAGATTATAAGCTACACGTAAGTAAAAAAATTACTCGAAGGAATCCGCGGAGGATCCCAGAGCACCCAAAGAAACAATCAAACGACCTCTTCAGATCAACATAGACTACACTCTACCCGTGTTAAAACTCACGTTGGTATTCCACAAGAACACGAAGTACTTAGATCCGATTATTGTTGTTGACATAACGAACGTGAAGTCAGTCTTCTCAGATCTCTGAATCTTTAGCAGATGGGACTGAACCCATGCCAGCAACAAATGAGAGAGCACCTTGCCCGGCATAGTAAGCAATGCAATATCACCACGATAATTGTTCCAGTACTGATGGTCCCCTTTCCCCTTCCATATAAAGACAACCAATCCCTTTATCAACTCAGAGGAAATGGTAATGGACAGTCTATTGGTAGCTAGCAACCGCATGCAACTCACAGATCATGGCATCACCCCCGGCTTTTAACAATTCCGAGCTGACGTTGTAGATGCCGGCCGCCTCTCCACCTCTCATGTTACAGCCTCTCTGACCTCATTGAGAAAGGGCGGAGTTTCATTTATCGATGGATCGGCAAACGTCATACAAACACTAGCCAGGCGAAACTGGCCACTCGGAGGGTCAGCCAGGTACAATTGCACAATCTTGGCCCAACAAGTTATACATTCCTCCACGTCTGACACCAGTTGCCCATCGGCTGTTTGGATAGTAATCAACTGGTTCACATATATGGAGTGGGGATTCTTGAAGGCTCGTTCGGAGGGCCTAAGGATATTTACTTTGAAATGGCCCTCAACATTTTCGGCAATTCCGCTGACATGACTCTCCTTATCCATACTTTAGCAGCATGGATCATCTATATGTTCTCCAGTGTCTGACGCGACGCCACAACACTTCTCGACCTTGTATACACCCCTCGGCAGCTTGCAGAGCTTTACGTTTAAAAATATCCCAAAGTTCTTCAAGGTCCTCTAGGATGTCACATGCTTCGAATCGATTGGAAACTGTTGATAAATCGTACTGGACAGATGCATCATCCCAAAGCTTCTCCAGATGCAAGCCAATCCTGCTGAATTACATCTCGAGATTAACTTGGATTTGACACGCAGTCTGAGTGTTGCAAACAGAAGTCTGTGATAGTTCCCAAATAACTCTGTATAACTAATCAACAGAACGATAAATATACAAATAAGTAATGAATAAATAAGTAAATAAATAAACAAAAATATAAATAAATGACTAAAGAAAGAATCAAATAGATGAATATAATAGATGGATAAATTAATAAATTAGTAAATAAATATATAAATGAGTAGATGAATAAACAAATCAATAAACAAATAAATTTATTATAACATTAATCAATAAACATATAAAGGTGTGAAGGAAACCAACACTATGTCTTAGTAACTACGGGTTACATGTTTTGCAAATAAACCAACAAAGGAATGAATTATAACATTAATCGATAAGCATCTAAAGAATAAAGCAAAGCAACAATGTGCTTATGTAGCTACAGGTAACTCCACTCACGCATGTTCTATTTACACGTTTTCACCTTCACGCGGTCTTTTATCGATGGATAAATATTCAATTTACACCATTGGAAAAGAATCATGAGCTTGTCGCACGCACTGTCGCTCGGCGGGAACCCCGAGCAATGTTTACATTGTGACGTCACTGCTATGCAGCTTAGAGTGTATCCGTAAGAGAGAAATTCGCTAATAACAGCGACATCAATCCGATAATTTGATGACAGCTGCATGCAGGATTCGAACCCACTGCACTCAGCCACCCGTAGTGGTCTAAGGCTCTGCGAAGGTGATCTACGGGTGACTGAGTGCAGTGGGTTCGAATCCTGCATGCAACTGTCATAAAATTATCGGATGTATCCATAACTTTTACTAATTCACATGTAATTGATATGGACTCGTCTAAGGAACACATGTTGGTACTACTGACCTCGTACTTCACAAGTGGGATTAAGGTATGCTGTTATCTGTACAGTGTAATCGTCATGTAACTTGAAATGTAGACCAAACTTTTATTAATTCACATTTGATTGAGTTTAATGAACCCAAACATGTCTCGGGAACTCACGCAAACGTATGCAAGGACTGTGTTACACGTGATGTTAACTGATGCTATTTGTTATTAGAAACCAACTGAAAGTGTGGGATTACCTACTGCCTTGGAACCCAAACTTCCTTAAGGGGTTATCACACTGGGCTATTTTTCCTTCAACATCCTACCTCCAACCTCCATTTGAATAACTAGAATATGACTTCGCTTACAGAAATCTAGACTTCTCTAAGAACATTTCGACAGTATGTCTAACATTCGTATAGGTTTACAATCTCTTAGTTCATCATTCAGCTTTGCTATATATGACGGAAAGATAATTTGATATTTGGAGATTTGAAAATTCAAATATTGTAACCGAAGTCGTTTTTACTCAAACGAACTCTCAACTGTCGGCGCTGGTAAAGCCCGTGGAAAAAGCCAAATGTGATAACCCGTTTACTTCCATTGTTCCTGTGTCTGTTTCATAGGTGTGTTTGTGAAACTCTTGCATATCTTGGAACTGATATGCCTGTCGGGTTGATATCAAGTGATGGTTGTTGAAGTTCTGGATGTGTTGGTCCAGTTGGGAGTCTTGTGATCTGTAAGTATATGTGATATTGGGTGGATGTACTTTGGATTACTGAATGTAAGCTGCTGTGGATGTTTGAGTAGAATGCTACTGAGGTAGAAACAACTTCGCTAACCACACACACACACACACACACACACACACACACACACACACACACACACACACACACACACACACACACACACACACACACACACACACACACACACACACACACACACACACGCACACACACAATCAGAATAACTGCGCTTCGGGTCGTTACTCTGACTCTCGTGGGCGTGGAGTTGTGTGTGTGTGTGTGTGCAAGGTCATAGCATTACCCATAGATCGGACCTACGAGCTCTGAGCTCTCTTCTGCAAGGGAAATAGCTGTCGATCACGAGTCCAGCACGTGATCCAAAGACCAAGGTGAATACACACACACACAAACACACACACACGAGCTTTCGATGTGCTGCATGAGAGATGACTATGTGAAGTGTCCGTACCTGGATCTAGAAAAAGTAGTGGTAAAAGTAATAAAAGTTACGAAAATGCTTGATGAGAATAAGGTAGACAAAAAAAATGTGTCATGGCCTCAGGGTGAAATGAGGAACACATCAAAGGGCAGCAAGAAAAAAAATGACATCAATAATTCAGGGAAATGACTCCAATGTGCGTAAGATGAGATAAAACTGTTTCCATTTTGTGGATGCAGAGAGACACACCCCGTGACGCAGTGGTTAGAGTTCTCGCCTGCCACTACGGCGGTCCGGGTACGAATCCCACCCAGGGCTGACATAATTTCAGTATCGCTGGGCCTCGGGTTGTTACTCCAGCTCTCGTGGGCGGGGAGTTCGGGTGTGTGTGTGCGTGTAAGGTCACAATATTACCCATAGGTCGGTCATACGAGCTCTGAGCTCTCCTCCGGGGGGTTAATAAGTGTCGATCACGAGATAACACGTGATCCAAGACTATGGTGAATACTCTACTACTACTCTACTGCTGTGACATTTGGACCTGCAGAAACACGGCCGCCCTGACTAAGCCTCTCCTCCTCCTCCGATCGGTGACGATTTCCGGCCATTCTGCTGGGTTCTCTGCATAGCCTTTGAATTCGTGTATTATGCCACCATTCCATCCATATCTTGGCCTTCACACTGGTCTTTTGCCGGCAACATTTGCCTTCAACACATGTTTAGGTTGTATCCCATCGTCTATCCTAGTCAAATGGCCTACCTATGTCATTTTTCTACTAATAATAAAGATTATGTGTAGCTAGATCTGGAGAGAGTTTTGGGAGAAGGACCACGCAAACACCTAATGCAGAAGTATGTATTAGCGGACTGAATGGATAAATGACTTTGAAAAACCGATACAAGGCAGGAGTAGCAAAGGGTAGAACGTCAGGGTGGAGGGAAGCGAATAGCGGAGTCCCACAAGGATTGGTACTGGCGCCCGTAATGTTTTCGAATTACAGGACATGATGGAAATAACGACAAACTACACTATTTTGTTGACAATGGAAATTCTATCAGATGAATTGAAGATAAAGAAGATGGTTGTTACAATAAGATCTTGATAGATTCTACGGCGGGAATCAAATGCAAAGAAATCACTTGAGTACGAAAATAATGCAAAATATTTGAAATCGACAGTTCTCCTTTTCTATTCTTATCATCTTGACATCACCGTGTGTTACTCCGATGGTCACTGATCTCCATCTTGGCATTTTATTTTCTACTGCTGTCCCCATGCGTCTCTCCTTCAAAAAACATCTCATCCATTTAAGTAACTCACATTCTATTTCCCCAGTATGTTCCAGTTTCCACATAAAACGACTGTGAAGTACTTTATCAAAAACCTTCTACAGATCAAGGTATACATTATCCACTCAGCCTCCCCTTTCTTGCAGCACGTCAATCATTTCTAGGAAAATCTCTTCGACATACATGACTTTCCAGAGGTAAAACCAAACGGACTCAAAATATTCATCTTTTCAAGATATCATATCCATTAAAATTTTCATAATCCTTTCATATAATTTCACTACTGTGCTGATCATTTAACTCTGCCTGTAATCCAGCAGTGTCTCCTTACTTCTACCTTTGTCAATTGGTACCACATTAGTACTCTAATCCTGCGTCACTATTCTTTCTTCTGATCAACAGATAAGACTACGAATCTAGTCCGCCAGTTATTCCTTACATTTTCTTAGATATCCAAATTAAAATCCCGTCAGGTTTTGAAGCTTCTCTCACATGCAATGTTTCCAAAAGATAAAGCAGTTCCCTCACCTTTAGATTTGTGTTTTGTAAACCTTTATTGTATTCCTCACCTTCATAAGGAGAGATTGGAAATTGTCATTCATTATTTCTGCAGCTGAAGCCTCCTCAAAAATATTACCAATTACTATTAGTTTGGCGATTCCGTCCCTGTATCTCAATTTACCATTGATAAATTTGTTAAACAGTTTTGGTTCATTTTTACATTTATATACATCAACCCTCTCCAAATCCCCTTCCACATTATTCTGGATTCTTATATAATGACATCTAGCTAGATCCATTTTCCCTCAACCCATGCCCTTTACACACACACACACACACACACACACACACACACACACACACACACCACACACACACACACACACACACACACACACACACACACACACACACACACACATACACACACACACACACACACACACAGATATATATATAATATTATATATATATATATATATCTATATATATATATATATATATATATATATATATATATATATATATATCAAGCATTGTATTGAAACTGTCTCGTTTTCACTTTATCCACTTCAGGAGATGTTCTTTCTACTTCCAGGTTTTAAATGCAAAGAACTATTTCCTCTTTTGTAATCTTTTAAATGGTATTAATAAAGTCCCCCCCACTTTGGTATTCTATTTTATCCCAAGCTCTTGTCTTTAGGGATACAGATATCACCATGAGATGTTTTCTATTCTACCCTGTTGGCCTCTACTGAGCACGAAATATCAGGCTCATTTACAATCAAGTAATCATTTACCTCCAACTTGGGTGGTAGTAAAATATCTCCATTAGCGTATGTTACCTCTAGTTTTATAGTAGTGCTACCTTGGCTGTGTTGCCCTCTTGTCTTTCTTGAGACCATTTATTTATGCTCTTATTAAGATATTTAGAAAAAAATGCTGTATTTATTTTTCCCTTCTCATTTCAAGTTTGTTGTTGGCTTTCGTTACAAGTTCCCGTGTATTTGTATGTTTATACTGAGTGCTACCTTTGCTGTCTTGCCCTCTTGTCTTTCTTGAGACTATTTCTTTATGCTCTTATTAAGATATTTAGAAGAAAAAAAAAGGCTGTATTTCTTTTTCCCTTCTCATTTCAAGTTTGTTGTTGGCTTTCGTTACAAGTTCCCGTGTATTTGTACGTTTATCCTGAGTCTCATATTACCTAAGCCAAATATCTTAATTTTTTCCTCTCCTTTCTAACTTCCAAAACTCGGTGATTACTTCACTTACTAAAGCTTGCAATTTAAACTTTATTTTCATTGGATCTGAACCAATTCACTTCTACTAACCTAACATAAACAAGTCATCAACCTAATTAATTACATCTGAGTCGCTTCCTGATCCTTTTGCATCTCTTGCTCCTGGCAAACTCTCCATGAAGTGATGCAGTCTTCGCGCCAGCCTAAAAATCGTGACACATCTGGACTTATCGGCAAGAGATTTTTTTCCCTAAGAACCACTACTCTGCGCAAAAAATCGTGACACATCTAGACTAATCGGCAAGAGATTTTTTTCTCCTAAGAACCACTACTCTGCGCAAAAAATCGTGACACATCTAGACTTATCGGCAAGAGATTTTTTCCCTAAGAACCACTACTCTGCGCAAAAAATCGTGACACATCCAGACTAATCGGTAAGAGATTTTTTTCCCTAAGAACCACTACTCTGCGCAAAAAATCGTGACACATCTAAACTAATCGGCAAGAGATTTTTTTCCCTAAGAACCAATACTCTTTCCAACCTAACATGTTCTTCTATTCTCTCTTGTTCCATTATATATTTAAAGTTCACTGAATCTTCCCTACTGACCAGGTAACCAGCCTTTCTGAACCTTCGACATTTAACTGAATTTGATAGTTTGGGTTTATCACAATTTCGTTTGCTTTTGCGATATTGAGATTAATTTTCTCATTTGTCAAAATTTATGTAT